>NW_016160958.1:10943-57109 GCF_001687245.7 Rhagoletis zephyria | reverse complement strand
TTTTTTTTTGGGTACAAAAATTGAATGGCTATGTGAAAAAATGGCTGTGCAGGAAGCGGAAAATCATTCTCGCGATGCTTATGTCGACCTGAGGAAGCCGTGGGCAAAAAATCTCTGATATTTACTTATAATTATTCATGTTGTGGGAATTCGGACACTGAAGGGATAATTTTTTTTTATTATCTATCAAGTGTTACACAACTAAATAAAATGTATACAAGTAAAAATGGCAGACGGTATATGGCTCACTCCACGACAAATAAGTGCACTTGATTTTGAAGAACCTCAAGAATACCTTCGTTAGAAATTAGAGATTTACGAGAGGAACGAAGTGACAATGAGCCCTTGGTAACTGAAGAGATTGTGAACGATAATGAAGATGATGTGCCTCCAGATGACTCCGATATAGAAGAGATCCAGTAACCATAATACGACTCGGAACATGAAATTGAAGATGATGAAGAACTTAATGATTTAGCAGGTGAAAACGGGAAAGCTATACTGGCAAAGGTGGTACATACAATTTAGTCTGCTGAATTCACTACATACTCTTGGCTACCAAGTCCACTGGTGGAATGTGAAACAATTTTTATTAGTTTGGGATTGAAAAGGGGCAAAATCGGACAATAACCACGCGCACCTCCCATACAGCGGTATCTTCGAAATATGCAAAAAATCGATATTTACGTAAATACTGGATGTAAATTGCAGAAAGTTGGTAAGCGAAGTAAAATTTTGGCATAAAATAAGACAGTTATGAAATTTTTTGAAAATGGGAGTGGCACCACCCACTCATGATGAAATGCTGCATCTCGTAGTCCCTTCACGAATTCCCACCAAACTCGGTGCGAACATTGCTTAGAGCCTCACTAAGAAACCCTTTGAAAATGCTTGAAATCAGACAAGAAACTTGTCCACCTCCCATATAACGGTATTATAGAGAAATACGAAAAATGATATTTATTAGTAACTATTTAAGCTAATTTACTCAAAATCGCTATATAAAATGATCTCTCAGCAGAAAATGATACTTTAGGAAATTTTTGGAAAATGGGCGTGGCACCGCCTACTTACGCCTACATATGTACATATGCGTATCTCGGTAAGTGGGTCATCAATTTCTACCAAACTCGGCACATTTATCAACCTTGGCGCAAAAAAGCAATATGTTGAAAATTTTTGAAATCGGTATTATAACGGTAAGTTTCAGAAATACAAAAATTCCAGTTTCTCAATAACTAAAGACGCCAACTTACAACAATCTCTTAACAAGACACAAGATTATAGATTTTTGTGAAATAGGCATTGCACCACACACTTACGACTACATACATAAGTATAGACCGATAACCGCCTTATCGATTTCAACCAAACTTGCTCCAATTATTTCAATATATCATAGCATATTATCGCAGCTTATTATCAAAACTGTTTGACATCGGGAAAAATACTCTTGTTTATCATGCAGTTTACTGAAAGTTGAAAATACGATATTTAGTACGGGCGCCAGAACTTATATTTATTTACTTGTTTTATTTAATGTTTTCCTTTTCTAAAAAAATTTTTAGATTTTATTGTTTTAAGAAAAAAATTGTTTTTTATATAATTAAATTAAATTTTATTTTTATTTTTTATAACTTTTTTAATTTGTTTTTTTTTTTTTTTATTTAATTATCTTTTAGTTTTTACTTATTATTTTTTAAAAAGAACAATATACATATATGTATGTTTTTTAAATTTCATTCAATTTGTAAAAACCTTATTTTTGGTAAAAGACATAGCGTTAAGAGCTCCCCATTAGCATATTTTTCAATTAGTCTTTCGAAAGACAGTAAAAAGCTTTCACAATAGTTGCCAGAATTGACAATTGTCTTACGAAAGACAAAAGTGGTGAGTTGAAAGACAATTGCCAGAATTGATTTGTAAAATCGTAAGAGTAATGCTTAGTATGTATTAAAAATATCAGACAAACTCACTTTCGTAAAAGAATAAGCGATAATAAAATAGTCAATATTTACTAAGCTGCGTTTCGCGAAACATTACAAAATGACAAATATTTGTTGTAATTATTAACAATGTATACAAGCACGTATTTACATACATTTGCAAGTGCACATACAATTATACATACATATATAGATGCATATGTAAATATACATATATGCGTATGTGTGCCTCTGTTATTCGGTTCATATCTGCTGCTACTAGTAATCACCTAAAATATTAAAACTACACAAGCAGCCACTACAAAAAAAATGATTAATAATAAACAATTGTTGAAACTAGGTTTTTCTAGTCTAATACATATGTACATATGTATGTACATAGGTAGTAGGGGTGTCCTCAACGCCGGAGAGGTCAGTTGATAAGCCAACCAACAGCATCCAGCGCCGCCGCCACATTTGGCTACACACAAATAATATTTGAATCTATAAATTAGCTGCAGATTAGTGAATCTGATTCAGTATAAGCTTTAAACTTGACAAGCAAACAGAAAAATACAAAAAATAAAGTGAGTGCTAAAAAATATACAGACAAGTATTTTACGCGTTTGCACATTGAAAAACGTAGAAAAAAATTAATAAAAAAAATAAAATTCAAAATCTGTTGTAATCCTTTTTATTGATATCACTTTAAATCTTTATTTTATTTTTTTTCTGCTTCTTTGCCAGTTCACCATGAAAGTGCTGTTCTTTCTCGCTCTCTGCATTGCCATGATTTTCGCCGTTATGGGTCAAAGCTGTCCGGCCAATTTCAAATGGGATTCCGGCAATAAACTCTGCCTGGCTGAACGTCCCATTCATGGTGAATGTCCTGCTGGTTCGCAATACAACTTGAACTATAATAAGTGTGTTTATGTAGCACGCGGTTGAATGCATTTATTTTTGGTGTCTGTTTTGTTGGATTATTTAATGAATAAGAATAAAAATGTGAAAAATTAGAATTTGGGCGAAATTTCTTTAGATTTATTTTTCGAGAGCTGTTTCCGAGTTTTTCATTAATAAATAATGTGCTTTGCTATTGATTTCGCGATGTTGTGATGGAAGGAAAACGAAAATAAAAGAAGTGGTTTTAAACATTTATCGCTCATTTGATTCAATAGTGTCATAATCAAAAAATATATAAATTTTGAGTTGAGTATACAGAAATTACCGCTACATCGTTTTCTATGTTGTGTAAAAATTTTATAGCTGCATACCAGTATCTCAATAGAACTAAACATTGAACTATTGAAGTAAATGAGCGATATACCGCTCGTTTGGTGGTACAACGTCATAACTCAAAAAATCAAAATTGCCAGAAAAAGGGTTTTAAAGTTTTCGTTATGTTTTTCGCATTGAATAAAAATATATTTATATAAAATAAAAAAAAAAAGTTACTGGATCCATTTCCGATGGTATATCAGGAATTATCTTCAGATTAAAATATGTTTTTCTGCTTGCAAAATAAATGGACAATTGTTTTTTTAAATTTTCATAGCATTAATTTAGTATTTTTTATGAGTTTTTTAAGATTCTGTCAAAAAATAATTTTTTGGCAATTTTTTTTTGTAAACCTTGTAGTTTCCATAATTTTTAAGCTTTTTGGTTGCTCCTAAGGTTATTTGTCCCCAGTTTTTTTTTGGTTTTTAAATTGATCAATGAAAGTGAAAAATTTTGATAAACAATAACAATAATACGATTTTATAAAAAAACTACAAAATATTTTTCTCAAAAAGGCGACCTTTAATTTTCTTAAAATTTACAGGGTACGTGCTATTTACATGCTGTACAAATTTCGTTTGATATTTTCTCGTTTCTTAGGAGAAAACAAATTATTTAAATTTTTTCTTTAGAGCCTATTAAATGCTAAAATTTTCAAGATTTCTAGTTAGTTGTTCCTTGAATGAGTTTATTTAGATTTTTTGACATTTCTTTAAATATACCTTTAAAATTAAATAATTTTGATAAATGGCAATAATACTTAACCCGTTTGAAGTAAAAATAAAAAAAAAATATTTTCAGTATTTATACTTATGTATATACTATACTTATTCGTACAATTTTTACGAGATATATGCAGTTGAATGTACGCCTTTACATAATTGATCGACAAATTTTGTATCAAACAAATATCCTGCAGGAAATGGAACTAGTTTATAGTTAACTATCAACTAACTAGGAGTCGAGTAGTGGTAAATATTTATTAACTATTTCCTTTGGCAGTAACTAACTACGAAGGGCGTTGGCCGCAAAATAGTGGGAACTGGTTTTCTCTGCATTAGATGTCAACTAACTTGTGGCTAACTACTTTTGGTCATAAACTATCAATAAACAAATTTTTTTAAATTTTTTATAATTTTTTACTTTATTTAAAATTACACATTTGCTTATTTGTTTACGTGTTCTTTGTGTTTGACATTTGAATTCGATCAGACATAATATCAAACCTGATAATATAAAATTACGAGCTTTATTTTATTTGTGCTGAATACGAAAAAGAATCTGCGAAGTGCAGAAAAAAGAGTGTATTGAAAGTAATTTTTGAATGAGAATATTTCAATAGAAACTTGTAAGGAAAACGAAGTCAAGATAACGTCTGCACGACTTAAAAGTTAGTTCTTTATCGAACTCCCGAAAAACAGCTAGCTAGAAGTTGGTTGTTTTTAATCAATTGATAATTTTGTTCTGCAGGGTAGTCATTCATATCTATATATATAAAATAATAGCCGTTTTCGTTGTTCGGAGTTAACTCAAAAACTACGGCATAGATTTCAGTCAAATTTCAGAGGTTATACCTTGCATACATAGTCCTATTTTAGGCTACCAGAAAACTCGGTAGGTGGCGCTGGGGTAGAGTTATTTATAAAAATCGTATTTATCAACCGATTTCTTTTAAATTCAAAATGTAATCTACTAGCATGATGGAAAATACGTTTGCTAAAAATAGACCCGCTAGGTGGTGCTGGAGTTGAGTTATTTATTAAAGCCATATTTATGAACCTATTTTGTTAATACACATTCGAAACGTTTATTATTTTCATGATGATTTTTTTCATTCGAAACATATTCAGCCTTATCATGAGTTTTATCTTCCCTGAACCGGTTCACTTTTCGCATTTGGTTTCTTACTATAGGGGAATCAAAATGTTCAAGTGAATTTTTTTTTCGGGCGAAACTCAGGATAAGGAAGATTACATACATAAAATGATAGCCATTTCCGTTTTTCGGACTAAGCTCAAAAACCACTCAATAGTGCCCAGTCAAATTGTCGGAGGCCCTATTATAGGCTACTAGAAAACACGCTGGTGGCGCTGGAGTTGAGTTATTATAAAAGTCGTATTTATTAGCAGATTTCGTTAAAATACGCAGCGTGACTACCTGTAGGATGAAAAATTCCTTTGCTAAAAATGGACCCACTACAGTTTAGGTACTTAGAAAATCCGTATTTTGTATAAAATTTGATTGGAATCCACAATTCGTATTCATTTCATGACTAGCAAAGGTGCTGCAGAAAAGGGACCCAATGGATGACGCTGCAGCCGAAATATATAGAAACCCCACAGGGTTTGTTTATCTTAGACGAACTTATTTTTCAGATGGCTGTGTAAGCATGATCTTGCATCTACCTCCGATTGACGAAGTTGCTCGAGGCGTCCGTTATTACAGCAGTAAGACTCAAAGAAACCAATTCATAAATATTAAGACGAATTATAAAATTGGCGAATTGACAAGGAAAGATTCGACCACATCTGTCCAAAAAGGAATACGATAGGTATATCGATGGCTTCATTTGAACTATATTCAAGAGATCACACGACTCATTTAGCCAATGTACGCGAAAACTTTCCATCCTGTGGGGCAGCGAGGATTCTTGGCCTTCTTATAATTGAGAACGCTCATCTGTGCTCTTGAGTTTCCGTATAAGGACTTACATGGTACATCGGACCAATGCTGAAGTTGCAGGCTCATAGAAGAATATTACGCACGCTTAGCAGAGATCTCACAGGTGGAAATAAGACCATCGATAAAGCTCATGACATCGAAAGGATTAGTATTCCATATGATATTACAGCGCTACTATTCTTGGCCTGTATGTGAGGGAGATTCTGCTCTTTAGTCGATTCAATTTAAACTAAAAATGTTTACTTTTCTGACCGATATTTTGAAAATGTGGAAACATCGATGGTCAAATGGTTGAAACATTAAGAGAAATATGTTTTTTTTTTTATTTTACCCGATAAAAATTCCCAACAAGCCAAGTCCGACAATAGACTACTGTATACCTACCATTTTAAAGGCCTATATATCCTCTTCTCACAACATATTCGATCTTTGAAAGCGAATCAAAAATAGTCATTCAAAAACTCATAAATCTACAAAATTGTATTTACTGGCCTAAATCGACAGGTCGCGACCTCTAAATTACCTTTAAACAAGTAAGAAAGTCTAAGTTCGGGCGGAGCCGAACATTAAATACCCGGCGCAAGTATTAAATATATGTTTTTTCACCCTTCCGAAACCTTCCGCTACACGATAAGCCGGGGTGTATCAATTTTGAGTAAATTAGCGTCCTTCAATTTCGAAATACAGAAGTTTCNCATTTATGTATACATTTGTCTATATCTATCTCGATTCGTTTTGGCTGTTACAAACAACCGTTATGTGAACAAAATTAATATACCCTTGTGCACAAGTGCGCTCGGGTATAAAAATCTACAAAGATTGGAAATTATATTTCTTATAAAAACGAATAAAATTTGGGGGTGGGATCTTGAAATTTCCAAAAAAAAAAAACATTTTCGGTGGGCACCCTACTGTACGTACATAATTAAGTGGTTACTGAATTTACATGAAAGTATAGACTCTTTTCTAAGAAAATGTGTTTTCAATTATCTCAAATGGCAATGTTTGCAATTCTTTCATGAATAACATATCACTTATAATAAAAAACAAAAACACATTTAAACAATATTATATATGCACCGGAAGGCTATACATATGTATGTATGTCTATAAGTACATACATATATACTTTAACATCCTCTCTCCTATCATTGATAAGTATTCGGCGTGGGTCTAAGGTTATTGTGATTAGGTTCCAAATTATGGGATTATTTATATAAAACACCAAACAAGAGTGTAATGAACAATGAAATTATTTTATTTGATGCACATTCGTACCTACTTACATACTTAGTATTTGATTCAAAAACTATTAGAATGCCAGATGCGAATCATATAAACATAGCTTAATAATTTACATGCAAGTATCTCAGGAATTAGAGGAACACACTCAGAGATCAACGGTGGAGGATAAAATCTCAAAGGTACAGGGCAATCATCAACCTCCTCAAAGAGAGGTTTTCAGACGGGTCACTGCAGACTACGAGGTCACTTGCACAAGCTAGCGATCAAGTCGAACGACCGATGTCGTTGCGGAGAGTTTACTGATGAGACTGCTTTACACCTACTTTGCGAATGCTAGGCGGTTACGATAAGATCGGAGAGGTACCTACGCCAACTCTGATCAAGTGTAGAACTTATGCAATCGCTAACCCCTGGAGGTCTCTTCAAATATCTGGGATCTTTAGATTTGGACCAGGTACCATGAATAGTTGAGGACACAATAGATGCGTACCTCTATGTCAATGTATCTAATCAAACTAGTGTAGGTTTGACATACCAAAATCAACTGGTTGTGCAACCATACGTGTTTGCAATTCTTATACCCTTTGCCTATTTGCAATTCTTATATAATTTGTTCACATAACGACTGTTTGTAACAGCCTAAATAAAACGATAAAGATATACCCATATATGTATACTAATATGCTCAGAATGAATAGAGAAGTCGATTTAGCCATGTCTGTCTGTCCGTCCATTTGTCCATCGGCAAAAATTTAGATATGTCATTTTGTACAAAGGTTGCCCTTTATGCAAGGTAGGTTGGTGTTGAAATGGTTCGATATTTCTGTAAATACTGGATCCAAGTTGTTGAAAGTTTATACTTGAAGTAGCATTTTTCCATAAAATCAGAAAATTGAAGGGGTTAGAATCAAAAGGATCTAAGTGGATCTGACATTTTTTTGAGATAATTAAGGTTAAAGTTGATTACTTATTGTAAATTTTGGGTAAATGCATTTGAAATGATTCTTGCCTAAATGAATGCAGGTTAATTAACTTATTAAAATAATGATTAATCTTTGTCACCAAATAACCACTATATTTAACTAAACAAATATGGGTAAAACTTATATTTAAAAAAAAATCACTTTTCCATTATTCTAACCCCTTCAATTATAAAATTTTAGGAAAATGAGCATGGCACCGCCCGCTTTAAAAGAATTCCGATACCCGATATTCTTTAAAAATTCCAAACACTTCGATTCGATAAACCGACAAATTTCGTTAACTACCAAGAAATTTCGATGAAGCAATAAATATCGATATTTGTAAGAGCAACTCTATAAATTTCGTTCACCCGATAAACTTCGATAAGTCTATAAATTTTGATCACCCGTCAAATATTGATTTTTAAATAAATATCTTATAAAACAAAATTTCTTTAACTTGATCGTTCTCGATAATCCGATATGTTTTATAACTCGATAACGACACTTCGACAACTAAGTTTCTACGTCTCGATAAATTTCGATAACTCAATAAACATTGAACAATTTCAATAACTCGATACAGAGACATCACATCACATCACATGATATCATAAGAGAAAAGAATAAAGTCAATCAATAATCATTATATTAAGATAAATATTTTTCAAGTCATCTTTAATTATTATTCAAGGACTCATATTACAAAAGTCCTATCATAATAATTTTCAGAGATATAAATATTTATAAGTCTTCAAAGACTTTTATTTTAAGACTTATAATATAAAAGTCTTTCCATTATAATTATGAGAGCGAACACAATTTTTAAGTCCTAAGAGACGGGACTTGTTCAGGAGCATTTCAGAATTAGGTGGGGAATAGTTCGGGGAGTAGTTCGGGCCCAGTTGGGTCCCGTTCGGGACTATATACAAAGTTTGTTCGCACTCATAATTATTATCAAAAGACTTTTATAATATAAGTCTCAAAATAAAAGTCTTTAAAGACTTAAAACTATTTATCTCAACGATAATTATTATGAAAAGACTTCTATTATGTAAGTCTTAAAATAATAGTTATGGAAAATTTGGATGAATTTTTTAAAACTCCACCATGAAATAATTATTATTCTGGGTCCCTGACACCATATACTAGGAGAACTTAATAAACTTGGATGATCCGATGAATTTCGATAACTATTAACTTCGGTGATGAAAACTTGAAAAATTCCATAATTAAAAAACTATATAAAATAATAAATAAAATAAAAAATCTCAATGAATTTTCTTACGATTTCAGTTACTCTAATTCTTATGTGTACATATTATGTATTCTCATTGTTTTCATTTTGGTTTTTATCTTAAATTTTGCTTTCAACATTTCTTTCTTTATCTTTTTAACAATGTCTAATTTTAAATACGACGTAAACCAAATGCGAAAATAATTTAAATTGAACAGGTTGCAAAAACAACTAAATATACACAAATACGGAAGTATTTAAACGACATTTTTAACCAATTTTGAAACCGTAAAAACTCTCCACATCTACAGAAAAATACCTTTTCAATGAAAGTTTTGAAATCGGTTCGGGAGAATCGCCAAACAAACGGTGACAAAATTAAGTCTGTGAAGTTGGCATACGGTATGACGTAAAAAGACAAAAAAGCTGTTCTGAGCCGCTTTCCAATAGTTCTAGAGTTCCTGATAAGGAAAAAGAGAGTTTTCCAAAAATTACGCAGAAAAAAACATTTTTTGCTAAAGTCGAAAAAGTTAAATTTTTGAAAAAAATAAAATTTAAAACTGTTCTGAGTAGGTCCTCAATAGTTCTAGAGTTACTGAAAAGGAAAAAGATAGTTCTGCAAAATCACGCCGAAAAAAACATTTTTTTTTTTAAGTCGGATAAGTTAAATTTTTGAAAAAAATTAAAATTAAAACTGGTCTGAGGAGCTCTTCAAAAGCTCTAGAGTTCCTGAGATAACCCCGAAAAAAAAACATTTTTCTCGAAAAGGTCGAAAAAGGTATTTTTATGAAAAAGATAAAAAACTTTTCTGGGTAGCTCCGCAATAGTTTTAGAGCTCCTGAGAAGGAAAAAGAAAGTCCTGCAAAAATAAGCTTGTAGCATGGCAACCGTTAAAATTTTATTTTTGTAGACTAATAATTTTTTTTTCGGCGTAATTTTGCAGAACGTTTTTTCGTTCTCAGGAACTCTAGAACCTTTGAAAACCCATTCAGAACAGTTTTAGTTTTATATTTTTTTTCAAAAATTTAACGTTTTCGACTTAAAAAGAAACATGTTTTTTTCGTATTAATTTTGCACAATGTTCTTTTTCCTTCTCAGGAACACTTAGCGCTTTTGAAAAGCTGCTCAGAACAGTTCAGTTCTCATAATAATTTTTTAAATGTTACTTTTTAGACTTTTTTTAAACAAATGTTTTTGTTTTCAGCGTAATTTCGCAGAACTCTCTTTTTCCTTATCAGTAACTCTAGAATTATTAAAGATCTATTCAACTTAGACTTATTTGAAAAAAAAAATTAAAATGTTGGGCGTACTTTTGCCGAACGTTCCTTTTCAGGAACTCTATAACTATGGAAAAGCTGTATAAATAAGTAAAATATTCAAGTAAGAATAAGTAATTTGGTACTTAAATAAGTAAACGATTTCAACATGCTTATGTAAATCCTTAACCACAAACCTTCCGCTAATTTAACGCTGCGGATTTTGAATATTCTATCTTTGGGCTTATGCCACACGTCCACCCTCTGCTTGTAAACGGCTTGTAATGCACGAAATTCGTGACGATTTTAACTTTTAAGATGTCTCATTAAAGATTCATCAGACTTGGTTGGGATGACAGTCAAATAGTCAGTTGTCGCTGCTGGCAGCTCATTTTGGCAGCTAATAACTCGTCGACAGTAGCGGAAGTGGTTAAGCAGCCACGTCATAGCTAAATATTTTCCGCTTGCCAACTGCTATTTGGCAACAACAAAAGCTGAAGAGTGACAACTGTCAATTTATGTAAATATGAATGTGTTATTGTTGTAACTGTATGCATGTATGGCTTTATGTGTAAAGGGTTTTCCACATGGCTTACCATTTATACATATGCATACATATGTGCTCTATGGATGGGTATAAATGTACATGTTGCATAAATTACACACGTACAGGCGCTTTCGACGCTCATTAATAATTTACAAATCCATATTAATTCCTCATTTTGCAGAGAATGCCAAGTGAGCGCGTTGAGTTCATCTGTTAATGTGTATGTATGCAGACTTTCGCGGGCGCGCGTGTGTGTGTATGTGCGACAGATGTTAATGGATCATAGCAGCTGTCTGCGTCCGCATGTTCCAGCACTTTTACCGCCTACAATGTGGTCTACTCCCTAGCGTGTGTGTGTGTGTATATGTATATGTATATGTATGTGTGATTATAGGTGCAAGCGTATAATTGCTTTTAAGTGTTTTTGATATAAAATAAACAACAGAGCCTAATTGCATAATTGCAGCTAGCGTTAAGTACCTTATCATGTTGTTTGTTGTGAGTTACGCGTGNTGTGTGTGTGTGTGAACGTTGGTAACAATACATCTATTCACTCCTTCACGCTTCCACTTGAATAGCTCACTCATTTACTCGTTCGCACGTTCACTCACTCACTCACTACTCCATGTATGCATTCATTAACTCACACTTTTAACTTCACTTAACCACCACTTACCAACGAAAATTTATTTATTTGCTTTTATTCAGACGTTACGTATACGCCATGTAACCGACACTTTTAACTTGTCTCTGTATGTATATTGTTGCAATTGCTCTTGGCGTTGTTGCTGTTGATTCTATGTAGTTGCGCACCGTATACATACGCTTGACAGCGGAACTTATTTATTTAAAATATTTGTATGTGTGTGTGTGGTATGTGGCGTTGTAAAATATGACATACTCTGGCATTGCACAAACGGAACGGATGCAAAGCCATGGTGCGGAAGGCATCATGCAGATTGGAGTGTCTCGCTAACTGCAACTACAACACCAACAACTGCTGTCGCTTCCTGTTGTGCGCTGCATTGATATAGAAAAAATTTTTCAACATTAATTGCAATTCTCACGTGAATGCATTGTTTTTTTTCGTTGTGAGGCAATCCAAGGTTGTTGAGCTAGTGCACTGTGAGTAAGAGAGGAATTAAAATAAGTCAAAAAACAGAAGTTAAATTTCAGTGTGAGTGTGTGTGTATATTCAAATGCTTAACTAAATTTAAAATCATATTTATTTTTATATTCATGTACTCATTCCCATACTCATACTCTGGGCATACTCATACCCAAACTCATACTAATACTCATACGCATATACACATACTTTTACTCATATTTATACTTATTGTTACTCATACTCTTATTTATATTTATATTCATGTTCATATTAATAATAATATTCATGTTCGTATTCGTATTCATATTCAGATCCATATTCATATTCATATTCGTATTCATATTCATATTCATATTCATATCCATATTCATATTCATTTTCATATTCATATTCAGATTCATATTCATATNTTCATATTCATATTCATATTCATATTCATATTCATATTCATATTCATATTAATTTTTATATGTATGCTCGTATTCATATTTATGTTCATATTCATATTTATATTTCTATTCATATTAAAATTCGTATTTATATCAATATTCATATACATATTCATATTAACATTCACATTCAAATTCAAAAAGAGATATTCGTACTCACATTTGTATTCATATCCATTCTCATATTCATGATCATATTCATATTTAAATTCATATTCGTACTTACGTTTTTATTCATACCATACTCATATTAATATTCATATTCATATACACATTCATTTTCATATTCATATTTGTTTTGATATTCATCTTTATATTCATATTCATATTCGTACTCAAACTCGTACTCATATTCGTTCTCATATTCATGCTAATGCTCTTGTTTTACTCATGCTCATACCCATACATATACTCATGCTCATACATATCTTCATACTTGTACTCATACTCATATTCATACTCATACTAAAACCCGTGATCGTACGCATCCCCCTAATCATAATAATACTACCCATACACATAGGTACTCATAGTCATACTCACACCCATATTAACATTCATTCAAACTTTTGCTCCATACAATCCCACCGTTCCCACAACTTCCGTGCCAGCAGTACGATTATTCTGCAGTTGTTGTTGTTGCAACATGTGTTTGTTGCTGTGAGTATTGCACTATACCACGTTATGCTTGTCCGCTTTGTTTGTGGTGAACGCAAAAGGAAACAGCAATTAAACGCTCTCCACTTGTGGCCGGCCGATAACATACGCACACATGAGAAGCACATACTTGTAAAATCAAACCTACACATATGCACATATGTTTGTTTGTACAGTGTATACACTCTCGGCATACACTTGCATAACCGTAGGTAGTCTTGCTGCCGTAATTTCGCTGCACCAGCTGCTGTTGCACTACTCGAATGTCATACTTGGCTCCATTCAGCACTCAGTAGGCAACTGGCAACGAAGTTACCGACCACCAACCAGTCGGTCTACTTGTGAGCCAGCCAAAAAAAGAGCTTGCCTGCCTGTGTGCCCACTAGGTAGAGTCCTCCAGCTGGGGTATCCAACTAAGAGCATCGTGGATTATGGTCTGGCCACTGTTGGCCAGTTTGCGCGACTATTGCGCTAATTGCTCCTTGGCCGGTATCAGCTATATTGCCAATAACAAGTAAGTATGCCGCAATTTCTCTGATCCACACTCACACGCACATACGCAAAAGTGCAATTGCTGTACTACTGGATCATAAGCACGAAGCGCATAAACGTAAACATATCTAAGGACATGCATAATTCTAGTAGCTTTTGTACTTACCACCTTAGGCGCTGCGGCTGCTATCTGTGATTCACGCTTTTTAGCTACTTTTCGACTTCGTTCCACACAGAGCACACTTGTTCGTCTGCACTATAGAGTCGCATAGCCTGCTTAGGGGCATTTCCTGTATTTAAAATTTAATGAAATGAAATGAAATGAGTGTATTAAATATCTACTCTCCATGATTTATTTATTCACCGAATTTTATTTTCATTTGACTTCTTCTCGCAGACTGCATTTCAGCGAACGTTTATTCTGGCTATTTTGCGTTATATTGTCTGCTTACGGTTCGTACAGTCTGATTTCCACCTTTGAGCGAGACTTTGAGTTGTTCGCTGTGAGCATTGTCTTCGAGAGCCTGACGCCGTATGATAAAATTTTTTTTCCCAGTGTGGCGGTCTGTGAGACAATGGAGAAAGATGGCACCACAGCACCGGTGGAGGAGTTTATAAAAAAGTAAGTGAAAGTTTAATTTGTGTGATCAATTTTAAATGCATGTTTTACACGAGAATATAATCTCGTCATCGTTGCTTTAGGCAATGTCACTCATTATTGATTTTTTCCACGATAAATTTTGTAAGTGTATACCGGAGAAAAAAGTACCAAGGTGTCTAAACGAAAATATGTATGTATTTCTTAACCCCAGGATCATCTTGGCAATACTAATTTAAGACTGCAAAGTCATCGCAAAGGGATCTATGCTAACATAAAGCACGAACAAAGGTTTGAATAACCGCTTTGCTATCAAACTCCAATTCAGCGGCGCATAGTTAAAACCAAAAAATAATTCAGTAAGATCAGATTTCGCCACATCTTCAGAAAAAAGATGGGGGATTCAATTTCTATACCGTGAAATATAATAGCAATTATGTATGACGCATGCGTAGTAGCCAAGGCAAACTATTGATCCAGTTTCCAATGAAATACTACTTACAAGAAAACATAAAATTTTTAGTATCAAAAGCTAACTAAATTTTTTTTTTAACAAAAAATTTTTTTTTTTTAATAAAATTTTTTTTTTAAATACCTTTGCCGTAGTTGACATCCGGTAAAAAAAATTTTCCGCATATACTCTACCAACTCTGTCAAAGAAAATTCCCTCAAAATCTTTAAAGTATTCTCTCATTTTCACAAATTTTCCACCAAACCCTTTTTCAGTTAAGCAGCTCGCAAGGACCTGAAGCGAGCTGAAACGTGCTTAAACCCTTTTGAAAGAGCTTATGCGCTCAAATCAGCATTCACAGAAAATTTAGTTGATAATAATTACCCTTATCATGCTTATTTAAGAAAGGAAAAATAAAACTTATTTCTTGTTTAAAAGAAACCTATTGGGGTAATATTCACTAAGAGAAAATTTCGAACAAAAAAGTTGTCTAGTCAAAAGTGTTTTAAAAAATAGTAAATTAATCATAAAAACAAAATTTTTCAGTTGGAAATTCTAATACCATGTCCCCACCGGCGCTAACCACGTAGTTATGGCTACTGAGTTGGTTATCCCCATAACCCACTTGATTTAGCGTAGTTTCGCCATATAAAAATGACAGCACTTAACCATTTCACTGAGATGGTTAAAAGCTAACCAACTCGAAACCACGTCGAAAGTCTGATACAACCCTGTGTTTTCCCGCCATCTGTGGGTCATTAGCGTTGAAATATAAAGAATTCGTTCCCTACTAGTGTTTGGACTCAACTAAAATCAGATTAGATTTACTCCGGTTTTTAAAAAAAATTTAAATCTACTCCTCTACTCCGCTGGACTTCAAATCTATTCCGTTTTTTTCATTCATGTTATGCCCCTCTTGGGGACGTTTTTTGAGTGTTCACCACCGGTTTCAGTAAAAAAATTTAAAAGTAGCCAAATCTCACTGTTAAAAAGTAACTCTTTCATAGCAATGCGTCAATAAAGTAACTTGATGTATGGCTGTACAAACTGGCGGATGCAGAACTTAACTTAAGTTGTTAAAAAATATATGTAGAATGAAATTTATATAAAGTAGAAAAGGTTTGCTTTTTAAAAAATTAAGTGTTAGATACGTTCTACTTCACAGAAAATGCTAAAAATTACCTAAATATGTAACATATTATCCTTGCATTGCTTCGCGTTCTTATTTTGCATGAATAGAAAATATTTTAGTCAAACACTTAATGTCAGAAACAAGAATAAAAAATTCAATCTAGTACGGAAAATTTGTTTTTGGTCCGATTTTTGCAGCGATTTAGTCCTGAATCGAGGTTTGGAGATCCGAACACTGTTCTTTACATTTGTACTGTTTTATAAACCTCAAACCGCAGTGTGGACACCAATAGTTAGTGATGTGGTTAATACTTTGATGGGGGGGATATGGTATAAATTAGCTCAACAAGTGCATTCCTAATTTTAAATGAAAGAATAATAATATTCACTTGACAAATTTTATATTTTTACTCCCCTTAAATATTTTAAAACTTTCTAACAATATACTCTTCTTTCTTTTATTTTATTTTCTTCCCGTCATCTTTCGCTAACCGCTCAGTTCGTAAGTACTTTTGTCTCTGCATACATATGTATACGTACATTAGACCGTACCAGAAAAAAAAAGTTCGCCGTACCCTTCTGAGTCTAAAGTATTTTTGCCCGGCAATTTCAAAAAAAAGGATCAGTCCAGCGCTCTCGTCTTTACCTGCGGTCTGTGCCGCTAAACTTGATTTTTTGCATTTCTGCATCAAACATAAAATTAAAAAAAAAATTTCGCTTACGTCTTTTCGGCGGTTAGGACTCAATATTAAGAGCACATTCATTAAACACGTTACATTCCTTTTGATTTTATTGGATTGAATTTTAAACCCATTTCAAGTGCTACACATCTTACAGAAATCACGTAATTTACTAAATAAATTGAGTTTAACTTTTGAAACAGATGGCAGCCCTCTTTAATATTCTTAATGTTCAAGCTAAATATTTCCTTATACGCCTTCGTTTGCAGTAACTTATGTATAATTTAAATAAATTCAACTTTATAAACAGATGGCAACTCTGTTAAAAAATATTTTCAAACTAAAACCTTTTTATACCTCTTTAGTCTGACACCCGTATTGTGATATATATTTAAATTATCTAGTTCCATTAAATCAAGTAGAATTTAATTTTTATATCAGGTGGCAACCCTCCTACAGTTCCTACCATCCCAATATTCCACCCTAATGCCCGCAAATTTAAGCTCTCCAAAAATTGAAAGGATTTTTTTTTTATTATTCCAGTGGTACTATTAAAATAAATGTTTTATGCCGAATGTGTGAGTGGTCACCGAGAAATATAGAAAGGCGACCCGTAGGTTTGGTCAAAAATTATTATTTTTAATTGATTTGCAATAATACTTTAGACTCGGTTGTGCCTACATTTTTTGTTTGCTGGTAAGTTGGTACGGTCTAATGTACATCCTGGTGATTGCAAACATAAATTCGAAAATTTTTCATAGATATATATGTATGTATATATATTAAAATATATTATACATATAACAGATGTGTATGTATGTATATACTAGCACACAAATATATTCGCCTGAAAACATGTACACATGCTTTACAATTAAGCTCAAATTGGTAATGAGGAAAATTAAAGAAGATAATAAAGAAAGAGTTAAGTTAAAAGTGCTCCAGGCAATTGGTAAGCGCACAGCATACACTGATTGCGATTAGTGAAAATTAACGCACATAATTGTGATACTCGTACACGCATTCATAACTGAGTACACAGCTTATATCGCTTTAGCTTTATGCGTAGGGATTAGGGGTATTCTCCAAATCTTGCAAAGCCATTGCACGTAGCACGGATTGCACGGATTGCATAAATTGCAAACACACAACAAGAAAATTCATGGGAAACAACATTTCCTATCGCTGCAAAATATGCAACGTCGAAACCCATGTATATATTTTGCAAAATAGCATAGCAAGATAATAGCGACCCTGTGCTAGTTGTTTTGTTGTTGGAATTGCTACATATTTCTCTCATTCCTCTCATCTCGCTCACTTAATTTTTTTTTGCTGTCTCTTGTTATTGTATCTGATACATAATTTCGCTGCTTGCTCCCCATGCATGCTACCACTTTGCAATGGGGTGTTCTCGTACTCTTCGAAATTTGGAATAGTATTTTTGCATTTCGTGCAATCCGTGCATCGTGCAAGACTTCGAGAATACCCCTAATGTGTTTTTATTTACTTTTCACCACAAGGAAATATTTAGTTGTGTATGCCTCATTTTCACAGCACTAGCACAATTTAAAAGTTTGCGGAGTTTTTCGAACTTATTTAATTTAAAATAGAAATTTCTATGTGCAACTAGCTTTTGCCCACAGCTGCGCCTACGTGAGTTCGGTTTAACGTTATGATTTCAAATGCAACAAAAAAAAAAAAAAAAAAATTACATCATCGAAATTAATAAAGTTAGTAAAAGTTCTCGTTTCCCTGAAATCAATGTCTCGAATTTAACCTTAGATGACCATTTCGGTATAAAACAAGTAATTTTTAAGCAAAAAATACTTCAATGCTGATATTGAAATTTTTGAATGTCGTTAATTTTTTCATTATTCAATCATCGGGGTAACCCTGGGAAACCAAAGTGGTCAAAAGTTGTCCGGTAACATACATAGAAAATATATTCCTTTATAATTTTTTGAAAGTCGGTTAAAAAACTTACATTTCCTAGGTAAACTAAATTTTTTAAATTGTTTATATAGCACTGTACCGAAAAGAAACTTCACACTTTCAAATTCAAATTTATTGGAAAATAGGCACTTGATGCCCTTTTTTTGGGTACCGTTAGAATACAAGAAATATTGTCTTCTTAACATAAATTTTATAGTTTTCGCGCTGCCGCAAATCGAAGAAGAAGTGCGAAAGAAAATTGTGTACAATTACCCCACTGGAAAAGGAGTTTTGTATCGATAGTTGGCCAAACGGTATAAAGTCAAGTATAACTAGTGTCAAAAACATCATTAACAAATTTGGTGATACTGCTTCCATCAAAAAAGTGTGCAACTGGTCAGAACCTTGAATAAAGTTTACTGGCTTTAATAAGCCAAAATAAAACAATGTCCGGGAGAGATTTGGCAAAAAAAGCAAACACAAGTGCACCCATGATACAAAGGGTTAAGAAAAGGCGCAAGTTGATAACTTCAAAAAAAGAACAGAAAGTACCTAAAAAAGGTGAAAGACAACTGGAAGTGAGGGAAACAAGGCTCCGAAAATTGTACGACCGTTTGCTTCGTGACTCCGTTGAGGGCATTGTCATAGACGATGAAACCAACGTCAAAATCCAATCTAAACAATTTGTGCAGTTTTTTTTTGGGTACAGTCCTAAGGTGAAAATTCCGTTGAAAACAGGTTAAATAATATTATAATATTAAATTAAATTGATTTGATGATAAAGATCTTTTCAACATATTTCCTTTGATCTCAATATTTCTATATTTCACTTTAGTAACGATTGAATTTAATTTCACTTTTAAACATTTTAAAGCATTTTAAAAATAAAACTTATTTAAATAATTTTTAATTTAACATTGAATCATTTTGTGGCGTTTCAGTTAACGTATTAATCCAATTCAAGGTAACTTTTAAACAGATGGCATCCCCATTTAAAAATATTTTCCACAAAAAGCTTTCTCATGACTGTTTCTATTCCTATGTAATATTTCATTTTACTTATGAAAAATAAAAATTTGAATTTTAAACAGATGACAACTCTCTTCAAAAAGCTTTGATAGTAAAGCCTTTTTTGAAATTTTGTTGAACTTATAATCTGAAATAGGTTCATTTAACTTGATTTTTCTTGGCTGGTGGCATTGCACTTCTACATACCAATCTCTTCAATTCTCTGTGCAGATCTGGTGACGGTGGGTTAAATATTTTACGTAAACATATCCGAACTCGATTATTTGCATTTGATATCCTAACATCTGGCAACCCTTTTCAAAGAACCAAAACCGCGTAAAAGCAAAACCCTTTAATATCTATATTTATAAATAAATATATTTAACGCTTTAAGGGCCGTTAAAATATCTGTGTTAAGCTATAATTTATTCATTTATTTCATTCATTATTTAGAATTACTAATTACAATTAATTAATAGAATTACTTAAAAATAGATAAGTTAACGGCCCTAAGTCTCCGAACTCGATAAAGAAATTTTAATTCAATAAAAGTCCCATATGATTATTATGAGAAGACGTAAATAATATTCGTCTTGAAATAATCATCCCGCGAGACGAAAACCACTTTTACATTGTTCAATAATAATTATGGATCAATATTTAATTTTATTTCTTATAATCGTTATGGTCTCGGTTTAAGACACTTCTTAATGTTCTGAAACACAAAAAATTTAAGAAAATGTAGNTTATAATCGTTATGGTCTCTGTTTAAGACACTTCTTAATGTTCTGAAAACACAAAATTTAAGAAAATGTANACATTGTTCAATAATAATTATGGATCAATATTTAATTTTATTTCTTATAATCGTTATGGTCTCGGTTTAAGACACTTCTTAATGTTCTGAAACACAAAAAATTTAAGAAAATGAGCCTCTATTTTTGAAACTTTCCTAAGTTTAAATTCAGAAATCTCAATTAAAAATTTTAAACCTTTTCGCTTCTTATACTTTTGCACTTAAATTTTTGTTTTATTGCCCAAAGCGATATTTGCAATCAAATTAAATTTCTTCGAAAACTTATGTATTTTTCCTTTAACTCACTCCAGTTGGCCAGATGATTACGAGTATGATATCGAAATATTTGTTTTGAAACTACTCTTTCCACATGAATACAACTCTGGCAATGCGAAAGCGCACTGCTACGAAAAGGAGGGCACTGATACCGAATGTCCGCATGCGGGCTATCGAGAGCTAATTGGAATGGTATGTTGAGTGTTACTTATATACAAATTATATATAAATTATGTATGCACATAGTACTTAATGAATTGACATTTATACATAAAATATTAACTATTAATATTTTTTTAAAGCTCCACCAGAATTGCTCTTACGTACTATTGGAATGTTCGTTGGGTGGTAAGGCATTCAATTGTTGCCATTACTTTGTTCCATTTCAAACACCGTATGGCATTTGTTTTCTACTGAATTCGCTACAAAATAACCATCCGTAAGTTTGGTAATACATATGTAGTCATAAATTATGTTATAGCCATAAGTTCGACAGTGATCAGACAAACATTGATGACGTATCTAACCATCTCCATTCTTCAACGAAATTTTTTTTCATTAACTGACAACAGCGCTTGGTCTGGTAAATAAAAAATCTCATTTGGGTTAGGTTGAGTTAAGGAGGCGTCTACGATTGATTCATACTTCCATGGGGGACACATCCTTCTAACCGATGTTAATACATTCTGTCGATATAGAGTCTGTCAAGCCATTAACTATCCCAGATCAAGCCGTGAAGACTCGATATTTTCACCTCCGCCATCTCCACCAATCTATTGAAAATGCGCGGTCCCAAATACTTTAAAAGCCTTGTCTGGAGAGCTGGGCATAAACGTAAGAAGTGGTGAATGGATTTTCCTTCATCCTCATCACGACAACTTCTTCAGAGGGACCTTTTTGGTATACGCCATTGCTGTAGCATTGGTGTTATAGCACAGTGTCATGTGATGACACCGATAATCGCCCTTACTACAGATTTGTTTAGTGTCAATAGTTCCGCAGTACGATTCTTAATGAGTCTGAACAACTAGGAGATTAAGATCTTATAGTCGTTTTGATTGATCCATAGGTCATTACTTACTTACGACTGTGGTGTATTTTTCAACCAGCCATAGCAGAAACGAGATCGGTGGCAGTAGCAAGTTATTTGCTTCTTTAACCTGCATTTCCGAGCCACGTTTAGACATCTCACAGGCTACTTCGCTCCTTTCTATATTGTTATGTCCAGGAGCCTGGCAAGTACAGGTTTTGGACGAGACACAGTGAGGCCAGTGTTGCATGACATTTTCAAACTTCTTTCGACTGGCCGCCTGGCTGTCAACAAATGAAATCCCATGTTGACGTGAGGTAATTAGTTTCGACATCTAAGTCGGCTTTGATTCTGTTACGCCGTCTGCTATTAATTGGCTTCAAGACCGCTGCATATCCGTTGTTGCTTCTCTTCCACGATTTTGATTGCCTCAGTCTAAGAGCACCTTTTTCGGCAGCCTCTGTTACGAATACTTGTGGTGGCTCCAAGTCAAAGATCATGCTCAGCTGCTTACAGCGCCTGGTATACCGAGGCTTGCGAGTCTCTGTAATTTTTCAATTATTATCGGATTGCTGCTTTTAAAATCGGTCGGATGACTGGGGTGAACAAACCGTAAAGGACAAAGGTAACAACCCCCAGTTTTTTCCTAAAGCCCTTTCAACGGCATAGTACGCTGATAGGCTTCTCTTTACTCTTTCCTAAACGTTGCGCCTCCACGTAAGTTTGGAGTCTAATAGTACCTAAGTATTTTACCTCTGGGGAAGGGTTCAGACTAGTCTCGTCCAGCTTTTTTAAGGGCAATTCCAGAATTTTAGTTTTCTTTGTGAACAAGACAAGTTCGGTTTTAGAAGGGTTAACTCCTAGTGAAGTTGTTGCCGTGAACATGTATCGGATGCCCTCCAATTGTGTACTAACCTTGCCGGTAGTCGAATCAGAGGCCAGTGTTAAATCTAATCCCTCTCTTCTAACATGAATTGGTGTCCATTCTGCCCCGAAGTTCATGGTGAATATTCGTGTTGCAGGCTATTACCAGACCCAGCCCACGTGACTGGTCTTGTGACACCAGTTGGTACACTACTTGAGGTGGTGGCTGCTCCTCCTCGTGTGGCCAGTAGCACCAGCTGCGTCTGCCTTTGTGCTGTCCTAATACCGCTGTGAGGTCTCCAGTGCTGAATGGGGTGAAAAGGAAAAGATTACTAAATATCTTCTTAGCCAGCATACAGGTTCTTACCTTACGCCATTGGGGTGAACACGCGGTAGCAGTCCATACCTAGCCCATTGACCCTACCTTTTAAAACCTAGGGTTCTTGCATCAGGGCTCCATCAACATCTTTCTCCAGGATGAACTTTATCAAATCGAGGGAGTCCGAAGTAGAGTGATGCAAATTAACCTATGCACCACAGAAAAGGATGCCAAAGCTCGAACTAGATGTTGCCCTCCCTGAACTTAACATTTTCGAATGACTTCTGGTCAAAATACATTCATTTAAAAACTACGATATCTGCTTACACAACTACACATTATCACCTATTCTCCCCAACACAGCAACAGCGAATATTGGTTCCCAAATGTGGTTGAAGACAATCATGCTGCAGCAACAATGCGTCTAGTTACCCAAGTGGCAATGGAGGTTTGTTAGATAAGCATAATATATGGACACACATATTTACTTCTGAAATCCCAAAACTGCCAGGTTTTCGTGATCAATAAAGAGGATATTCCCTACGCCAACTTGGCTGGCATTACTGTGAAGATAGCTACGCCTGGCAAGCATACGGACTTTCGAATTTCGCTGCAAGAAATGGTCAACGATCCGGATGTACATGAAGTGATACCAGAACACCGAGGTTGCCGCTTTCCCCACGAGGTCACACCGCATTCATCCTTCCGTGCCTACAGCTTCAGCGCCTGTATGGTCGATTGTATACGTTTGCTGCAAATGCGTTACTGTAACTGCACAATGTACAATTTGATGCCGGTGCCGAGGAAAGATATGCCCGATTGCGATTACAGTGGCTACTTGTGTTTGGAGAAGGAGACGAAGGCTACACCGGATATCAAAATGTTGCTACCCTGGCCGGAGAATAATGAAACTTGTGATTGCTTGCCATCGTGCGTTGAGCACGATTTGCGTTCGGTGATGGAGTATAGTCCGAGGTGTGTGGTGTAAAAAATTGTCGTTGGTGAATTTCATGTAAGCTTTTCTTTTTTTGTTTTTTTTTTTGTTTTCAAGCAATCGCAAAGGCGTCAACAACCGCAGCATTGCAATTAGTCTCTCGGATCGTCCCACTGAGCGTTATAGGCGTCAAGCGATCCGTACTCGCTTGGACGTTGTGGTCACCATTGGCGGCATACTGGGCTTGTTTTTGGGCGCTAGCATTCTCAGTCTCATAGAGTTTATTTACTATTTCACTCTGCGGCTTTATAATAACATCCGCATGTCGCGAAGCAGTAGCCGTAACAGGGGCAAGGTTAAGGCTAATCAGCGCGCTGTAAAGTATTGAAAGTTACTTAGTAATGTCCAATGAATGCACACGAATTAAGGATCTTGACTTTATTCTAAAATACAAATAAAGTACCTTTTTCTTCTCAAAACTAAAATTGCATACTATAGAAAATTTTCAGAAAAACAGCCAAAAATTTATCCGTTTTAAAAACAATATTCGGTTCTTATCTGTACATTCGTGTCTGCGGCACACTTTTGTGGAAAAACAGATTGATAATGGAAACAGTAAACGAAAAAAATCCGCTNGTTTTCAAGCAATCGCAAAGGCGTCAACAACCGCAGTATTGCAATTAGTCTCTCGGATCGTCCCACTGAGCGTTATAGGCGTCAAGCGATCCGTACTCGCTTGGACGTTGTGGTCACCATTGGCGGCATACTGGGCTTGTTTTTGGGCGCTAGCATTCTCAGTCTCATAGAGTTTATTTACTATTTCACTCTGCGGCTTTATAATAACATCCGCATGTCGCGAAGCAGTAGCCGTAACAGGGGCAAGGTTAAGGCTAATCAGCGCGCTGTAAAGTATTGAAAGTTACTTAGTAATGTCCAATGAATGCACACGAATTAAGGATCTTGACTTTATTCTAAAATACAAATAAAGTACCTTTTTCTTCTCAAAACTAAAATTGCATACTATAGAAAATTTTCAGAAAAACAGCCAAAAATTTATCCGTTTTAAAAACAATATTCGGTTCTTATCTGTACATTCGTGTCTGCGGCACACTTTTGTGGAAAAACAGATTGATAATGGAAACAGTAAACGAAAAAAATCCGCTTCCATCCAGTTTTTTTTCTTTTTTTGATCCATTTTCGGTTTTTTCTGGCTGGGTTAATACCTGCCATTTTATTTGCAAGACAAAATATATTGGGATCATATAATTAGCTGTGCATTAGGGTGGTCCAGGGGAAACATAGAAAAATCAAATTTTTTGATTTTACCTGCTGCCACCACTCGGAACTGAAGAACATCAAAAATAAGGATACACGTTTTTTTTTTATTTTGAAATCGGTTAATATTTTCCCATGTATTTTGCATGGGGAAACATTTNTATCTACAAGTCAAATGACTGGCTTTATTACAAATGAAAAAAAAAACATTTGCCATTTTTATAGTTTTTCTTTGTAAACCTTTGAGTTTTTTTGAAAAAAAAAATCGAATTAGCTTTCGAAAATTTACCTGATTTGGAAAAGCGGTATACATACACATCCATAATTTATGACCTTTACGTGTTTCAGCGCCTTTTTTGTTTCATTTCAAAAGTTGAAATTTTCCCTAGAGTCTAAATGAAGTTGAAAGTTTCCAGTTGATTTTGACAGCGATGTACATATTGAAGAAATAAATCCCGTAAACTTGTGAACTGTAAGATAAAAAATAATTGGGATGAGAATGATGGCGGAAATGCTAAAATTTGCAAACATGCCTTGGGACTGAATTTTTGCCTGCCCATAGACATCTCGATTGATAAGCCTGCCGACTTCGCTCTCGCGGAATACCGAACTTACATAAACTTTTCCATAGATGATTGGAACGGCTTTGCGGAAGTTGCTGAAAGCATCTTCGCTGCCCTTCCCGCAGAGTTGTCACTGGTGCTGCGTCAGGAGACATCTATACGAACTAACGGACAAAGTCCAGAGGTTCACATAACAACCTCTGGGTCCAGCAGTATATAGACAGAACATAAACTCCATTCACAGGTCGCAGAGTTAGCGCAGATGTTCCCAACGAGTGCCCGGCATGCGAAGAGTTGCCACATGACTAACGCTACCACCGTCCACCCAGCTAACGCCCTTGTCTCTATGGACAACCCCAGTGGAAGTTGCGCACTTCCAGGGCCTGCCATTAGCTGAACCGGACAGAAACGGTTGATGGACAATCCGATTTGAGTGGGGTGGGTAATCGCTACAACAACAACAACGCGCTTGCTTACAATGGAATGGGAGACTTACTTCCTATTATTGCTATCTTTAGCATCTGAAATCCCATTGTGTATATCGAAATATATCAGAACGAGTTTTCAAATTAACACACATCCTAATGTACTAACTAATAATCTTCGATGTGTGCTTTACTGTCGCCTCGCGGACATTTACGGTTTGCTGCTTTTACTGTTATCAACGCTATCATTACCATTACCATAACCATTATCATCCGTATTGGTATCATCGTCATCGCCACCGCCACAAACAGCAAAATCGAAAACAACAAAAGGGACAACAACAAAAAAGGGAAGCAACAACTATAAATACAAGGGACAATGTCAACGCCAATAGCAACAACAACATTATTGGTTGAGTTTCGAGCTCGTAATGTTTGAACGAATTTTAGATTTTATATAGTATTTACACACACACACACACACACACACACACACAAGCACAAGTCGGCTTAAATGCAGAAGTAGGAGCGTATATGTGGGCATGCGAACATTTGCCATTACCTCTAATCAGCAATTTAAATCCATTTCGTTTTCGTTTTCAACCTTAGTGGAAACGCAAATGACATTCGAAAAAAAAATTTAAATTTTCGGAATTTCACACACATGAACTCATCATCATTTCATTTTCACCTGCCATGTCTCCACACCGACACACATCCTCAGCAGCAATGAAAGGTTGTGGAAATGAAAATTTGAAAATACATACATACATACCCGTACAGTTGTATTGTAAGCAGCAACAGCGGCACGAGGCATTCATGCTTAAACGGACTAACCCACAAATATGTAGGAGCACACATAAGCATACGTACATACAAACACACACACGTGTCGGTACGCCCATCACCAAAATTGGCAAACCCACACTCAAATACGCGCCTTGGATTTGTATACACGCATCTAAGCTATGTCGAAACGTTTAACACTAATGCCAATGCCAATTGCTAACAGGAGCTCCTGGCTCCTGTTGTGCCTGCTTTACATCCTCTTACCTCTTCACTTACCATATCGCCATACATTGCGCGACGTAAAGTAGTCAGCCCATATTTCTGCTACATACTCGTACCCCATGTTTTTTAAAATCAACCGTGCTCGCCAGTGCTGCCGTTTTCTATTTTTACAGAGTAGTAAGAAACGTATATTTTGGGGAGCATTTTGAATGAATCTTTAAACTTAACTCAAGGCCATTTAAAAGCATAAAATAAATTGGTCGTTATGGTACAGTAGACTGAAGTGGAATATTTTAAGGGCATAGATTTAGGTAGATGTGTTTCTCAATGTCCATTTACAGGATGCTACCACAATGCTGATAAGATTCTACAACGTTGATTTTGTAAGTGGTTATTTTTGGGTTAATTACAGCACGTGTATACCTATTTTTGAATTCTCACGGAAGGCCCTAAAACTGGCATTTGGAAAGAAACTGAAGTTTTAACTTTTTAGGGAATATGCTTCGATATCGAAAGCCATATTATTTGCATTCCTCACGACAGGAGCAACATTATGGAAAATAGGTGGAAGTCATTGGCCAGCCTTCTAACTAAGTACTTCCAAGGTGAGCAATGTCTGTAAGTCTCAGCTAAATTTTGTTGGTAAATATCAGGGCATTCGGTAACTCCAATTTTTACCAAAACCGGTTTTCGCACTATTCGAGTTCGAAAAAACCGGTTGCCTATTTTGAAATTAAGAAAAACACGGATAAACCGGTTTTATTTAACATAGTTTTGTTTTTTACAGAGAAAATACTTATCTTGGTGTAAAGTCATGAGCAAAACTTACAATAAAACTATTTACAGTAAAGATAGATTTTATTTAGAAAGAAGCAAAAAAATATAGTACAAAGTGTTTTTAGAACAAAATTAAAACAAATAAATATCAGTGAAAAATTCGCGTATATTGGTTTTTTTTAATACTTTAATTTTTCTAACTTTTTTTCGGTTGTGAGTAGTGCTCTTGCCGCTGTAACCGAATGCTTAGAGGTGGCGACTGCTACTGGTTAAATTTCTTGTGCCAGCAACATCAACAAAAGCTTTTCGAATACCTGTCGCGCCTCAGCGGACAATAGCCAATCTCCGAGTGTACTTCTGTCATAAAAAGCACAACATGAAGCTCCGCCGAACACGTAGAAAGCCTTTAAGCGTCAAGCATTCATTTATTGGAATCAAATATGATATACTGCTCATCCTCAAATAACCTTGGATATAATTTTAAAACTATTTAAGAGTTTCTTTTAAACTGATAAACTTCGAAAAACTTAAAACTTTTCAAGATCTGGTCAAGGAAATCACGCTAGTAAATACATAAAGAACTCGTTTTAAATACTCTAAATACTTATAAGTGACAGGTCACACGGTATAGCACTCAGCAATAAGAGGGCGGTTTCGACAGGCTACTTCATTAATCAAGTAGGACAGCTGACAACTTTTGGAATGGCTAAGTGACGGCTATTCGTGGCGCAAATCCCTGAAAGTATGGCAACCTTATTTCATATCCTATCTTGTCGAAGATGAGACGGCAGGCTTTTTTTTTGTACTTCGGTTTCACCTCAGCGGGTACGGATAAGAGCTGTTTCCTGCACGCGTTGTTGCGTTAGTTCAGGCCAGGGAAAGAGCTTTTCCTCCAAGAGTTAAAAGGAGTAGATCTTTATGCCCGAGCAGTCATAAGTTTTAAAAAAACTCTGTAATATGGCTTAACAAACTTGATCACAAAGTGTGCTCTCGATGGAAAGGAAAAGTTGATCGCAAATCATTCCATGCAATATGCTGTGGCAGTTTTCAATGCAATAAAGGTCCATTATCTCGCAAAATAGTAGTAAAATCGGTCCTCGGGGAGTACGGGAGTATAAATGACAAAATAGTAGTAAAATACTACTATTGTAGTACTTTCGGCAGCACTGGTACTCACCCCGAATGCTGCAGTGTTTAGCGATAATGCGCTTACCTTTGCATATGAGTGTACCAGTGTTTTTCGGCGCTTAACCTGACGTCAATGACTGTGTATCGCTTGCTGGCGTCAAACAAATGTTGCTGCCGTACATTGAAGCCGCGCTTCCTCTTGTAGTGGCTGCTATGGTTGTAGTTGTTGTCGTGTTTTTTTGCTGTTGTTGCCTTTATTAAAAGCTGTCTACATATTTATACACTTAGGTAGGAAGCGGACATGCTGCTGTAATGCTTCGGTTATGATCCGAGTCATGAAAACTGGCAATGGAATAGTTGAAGTGTGTGCGCATGTGTGTGTATAGGAGGAGTGCGTAGTCTCGGGATATACATACACTCACTAGAAAAAGTATACGTACATAGTTTTGTCTCATAGTAGAGAATATATATCCATTCTCATTATATGACACAAAAAAAGCCGAAACAAGTAAACATAATTTTGAGTCGAAGATTACCGATTTTTTCCCTATTCAAGTTTGATTTTTTATCATACACAATGTATACTTAAAATGAAAATATCTTTGAATACTTTCCACCAGCAGGATTTATATAAAATTTAAAACAGATATCAGGATGTTTGGAACGGCCACATTTTGGCTGGTATTTAAAGAGAGAACACTCAAGTAATCACAAGAAAACAAAAAAGGGACCGAGAATGAATGGTATGATCGAAACTAAATGTCGTTCTCGTAGTTTTGTTCCCAATAACGCTTTAAAACCAAAATCGAAATTAGAACCACTCTGTCGGGAACGCTCTTAATGGGAATCATATAGAAACAGAACCCTGTGGAACGTTTCCAAAGAGAACAAAATGCGAACAATACTTTCGGGAAAAGTCCCTGAAACCTGTAATAAAAGTCTAAGGAACTTTCCCCTCGAAGAACAATATGGGAGCTAAGGTCTCAGGAACTTTCTGACAGAAAACGAAACGGGAACAAATCTTGTCTGAACTATTCGCGAAAAATGGAAGTGAGAGCATTCCATTAGTTTCAAATGTTCGCATATTAGAATTACTCGAAAAAGAACTGAAAGATAATTAGTTATGCAAATTAAGTCAACGAAGACTAAAGACACAAATTTTTCTTGCACAGAAAATTGAAAATGTTTCCATAAATGGTTAGTTCACCCTAATGATAAACGATCTGAAAAGTGAAATGATGTATCTTTCTCACGCAGTCGCTTCTCTCATTCTTAATGTTTAAGTTCTCAAAGCTTTTGTTCTCGTTTTGTTCTACAATAGAATGTTCCCGAGACGTTTGTTTTTACTTGTTTCTCTTTGAAAAAGTTCTCGAAACGTTCGTCCTCGTTTAAGTCTCATTCGAAACGTTGCCTCGTTTTCATTATTTTCTTCTTGAGAACGTTTCTTGTTCTTTCCGGAAACCTTCCCGAAATGTTTGTTCCCATTTTGTTCCCGTTCGAACTGCTTTAAATGCTCTTGTTCCCATTTGATTCTTTTGTGGAAACGTTCTGATATTACAATTTGTTCTTGAATATAGGTAATCGCAAAATAAAGGACATCTTGACCTCATGCTAGGTATTGATTTTAAAAATCTAACTTCAAATTCGTAATCAACGTCCTCAAAAACCCGTAGATACCAAGTTTTATATAAATTCACTAATTAAAAAAATAAAATAATAATAATCTACTGTAATGTTGGATCCGCCATTTTGTTTTTTGAAAATCTGACTTGATATTCGTAATCAGCGACTCCAAGAGTTTTTCCTGTCAGATAAAGTCCGCCAAGTGTTTTTTGGGGTAGAAAAGAGCCTGACGCGATGAGCCAAGTGGACTTCAGATTCGAGTTCAGCGACCAAAACAATATGTATTTAGCACACCTGGCCTGGTTAAAATAACCTTTAATTTATTTGTTTTGGTCCTGTGTAACTCAAAAAGTTTTCATTAAATTTTCAAACACTTTAAAACAAAAATTTTAGATGAAGGAAAATCTGTTGAGATGAGAATTTTTCAATAAAAAAAAATTTTTATCCCACGTAGTAGTTAAATTTGTCAATAATAGCAAAACGGCAATAGTAGCTCCGACAACCGACAATTTTGTTGGTATTAGTGCTGGATGCTATTTCAAAAACCAAACTTCTTTCTAGCTCCTCTTAATTAGCACCGGCTCTGCATTCTTAAATTTTGGTCCAAGTCTGATAGCGGACCCCGGAAAAGTGACACCTAAAAGGAAACACACCTACATTTTTCCGCCTTATCCTAGCCTGACGCTTCTGGAGAATCCTTATCCAAACCATCTTTGATGATGTGCAGCCTCTGCATTGAGCACTGGAAATGCTATCGATGCGGTTTTTCTTCAATCTCTGTCTCCTCAGAGGGTTAAAGCCCGGTTATGCAAGTTTGAAACGGTATTCACGTGAGGCGTAGGAAAGGGGGAATGTTTTTTTATTACGACCTAGAACTTATCTACCTGCCAAACTGATCCAACTCCATTTAATGTGTCCGACGATTTATCAGTCAGGCAATAGAGTTGACTGGCCTGTGATTTTGACACATATTTCTAGTGTAGCTTAAGTCCTGGAAATCGGGTTTAAATTCAAGAATGAAAATGTTCTTTCTCTACAGGAACATAGATATTTTAAATTAAATAAAAGCATATTGTTCCAAAGTGGCACGGGTTCAAATTATATACAAAATTCCTTCCTTCAATGTAAGTATTCTGCTGATAATGGGTAGAAGTATCGCAAAATTTCATGTTCCTAGCAGCATAAATGGAGTAGTTATAACGAAAAATGTCGTCACTGAACAATCAGTTGTATGGGAGCTATATGTTATAGTTCGATTCTTTCGGTTCCGACAAATAATTAACACATTATAAAAATACACCCCCACCTAGCAAATTTCATCCGGATATATCGAATACTGAGAGACTAGATTGCCTACAAACAGACGGACAGACGTGCATTGCTAAATCGGCTTAGCTCGACGTTAAAGCAAGCGCAAATGTAGCAACTAGAATATGTTTTGGTGTCTCGCCGCTCATTTCCCTACTTCCGAGTGTCGAATAACAACAAATCAGAAATAATTACGCTGTTATGTCAACCAATTTCAATTTTTAGAGCAAAATTATATTTTCCTTAACATATTTTTATTTATATCCAATTTTACGTAAATTTGTAATCACCACCGAGGGCGTAAAACTCATATTACGCATACACATAAACATCGCCACATAGACACGTAACCACCCAAATCTGTTTAGCGCTTATACTTATTGTTTATGTACTATATGTATGTACGTATGTATGTATTTGCGCACTTTTCAATACCAACATTTTCTTTTTTTCATTAACGGTTTTACAACGTGTTTAATGCGTTTTTATACTTTGTCACATACAAAATTACTATCCGAACTTCACAAAGCGCCGGGGTGCCAACCAAGAGGAAATAGTCTTTAAAACGACATCAAATGGCAGGTGTGTTGCGCTGTTAACTTTTGAATTGCGAAGGATGGTTTGTGTGTGACAGCTTGCGTTTTTCACTTACCGTATTTTTGCTCCAATATTCGTCTGTTTGCTAATGCGAAAATGTGTCAATAGAATATGAATTACGTTTAGCTGGAGGTTGCGTATACGCAATGTCGAATGTTTGAAAATTAGTTTTCGAATACTTAGAAATTTTAACAAGCGCTGAAGATTGAACTGCTAAAATATAGGGACTTTTATTTTTAAGTGTCTTCTTTTTTGGGTTATCGAAAGACAAAATAATATACATGTACATAAGTGGAAGAAAAGCGTTAGGCATATCTTTATATACATACCACGGTGTCCTTGAACCAGATTCAACTGAATCTGTCTGGCAACCCCACTCAAACAAAAAAAAAAAATATTGTTTATGCAGAGACCATATCTTTTCACTTGGTAACTCAGTGTTTAGTCCAACAAACGGAGCAGATCTTATAATTTTTATAAAGTGGCAACCCTACACAAAAAGTAATACATTATTGAACATCTAAAAGTCGTGCCCTTTTATTTGACACCCCATTTCTTGTAATTCAACGAACAGTGCGCAGCCAATAATTTTGTAGACTGGTGGCAACCCTATAGGAATTTAAAGTACTAAATATAATTTTCCTATCGATACAAATTATATTTAAAAAATCTCGTATAAATCCGTTCAGTAGTTTTTGAGCTTAGCGTGGTCAAAATATCTCGACTTTCCTTTATACTACATATGTATAGAAGATATTAATTTCTAAATAGGTGGCAATCCTATTCAAAAAATGAAAGCTTTTGTATATGCCAAGGCCAGGCCCTTTTATTTGGTATCTCATTTTGTAATCGTACGAACGGCGAAAATCTTTTAACTCTTTAGTAGGTGGCAACCCTACTCAGAAAAATACTACATTGTTGCACATGTAGAGGCTTAGTCTTTTCTTTTGACAATGACGGTGCATAACTGATGCCTACGCTTATTATTATTGAATATAGTAATTTTATTAAAAGGTGGCAATCCTATTAAAAAAAAAAACATGCTAGTGCTTTTAGTTTTAGTTTTTTAGACAGGTGGCAACCCTATTAAAATTCTGAGTAAAAAAGGTCACTGTCCTTTCGATACAGAGTACATTAGAGAAAATCTCGTCAAAATCTGTTCAGTAGTTTTCGACATTACCGCGTATAAAAAATCTCGACTTTCCTTTATACTTACTATGCATAAAATCCCAGGCCGGATTTTTCCCTAAATTTGGTTGGAAGATAAAAATTATAAAATTTTGTTAAGTAGATACATTTGATTATCTAATATTCACATACTCTAATTAGCTGGCAATTTTTACGTAAAATAACTTTATTTATTTAACGATGCAACACTCATTATGTTGTGACTTTCATTGCAGAGAAAATATGATACAAAAAATTTTATTTGAATACTTTATTAGCACAATATGGAAAAAAAGTATGACGCACAATTTTATGCGTCGCAGCCGTTCAGGGTATGTAGAATATTTAAATTTTCCTTAAAATTTTTCCATATTTTCTGCCTGTCCAATAAAAAATTTGATAACACTTATTTAAAGAGATATTAACTGTCTCCATGGTAAACAATTTTGTTGTTATCTCATTTCGGTTGCTACTAAACCTATTTAATTTAATGACCTTTTATTTGGCTACTTAGTAACAAAAACGTAAACATCTTTTGAATATCAGGTAAAAATTAAGTACAATTTAAAGTATACTTTACAGCGCATAAGACGTAATAAAAGAAAATGCTCTTGGCATTGAGTTGAAAAAAATCTGAAGCTGAAACGCTTTAATGCCAATTTCGTACGTCTGTACTAATTTAAGTAGTGCCGGCTCTTGGCAGCGCTTGTTATCTGCGTCTTTTTGTTTTGCTATTTCTTTGTTTTTTTTTTTTTTTTGCTTCCAGGCAACCAATTTGCACTGCAGCTTGTTAAATGAGAAAACATTTGGTGCGGAGGTGATTCTTTTTAATTTGAATTGCGGCTACGCGCTTCAGCAGAGTTCTGCCAAAGAAACTGGCTAGCAAGCTGAGTCTAAGTATGTACATAAGTATTCAGTAAGTGAGCAAGGTGGCAGACATTATTTCCCTCATCCAAAGTTCCATTGCTGCACCTTTTTAACGCACTTCCCTCCCACCTCTCACAGCCTCTACTAAATCGAGTTTTCCTCCTCTGCAACGATGCAAGGATAGTTAACCGTTTTCATTGTTCCTATGCCCGTTTAGTGTGGCAAGTGAGAATATTATGCGCTTGCAAACAATTTTAAATGCAATTCCAATACGCATACATACATATGTACACCCTTACACGTACTTATTTATTTTTGTTTGTAGGTATGCACCTCTGTGTGGGTATCTACGTATGTATGTAGTACTATAGAAAAAGCTCTTCATAAAAGCATTCCAATTCATTCATGCAGTTATAATGGAACTTTTTAAAGTTTCTACATAAAATTTGGCGTTGTTGTAATGCATCTGAGCCGTCTCGCCACCCACCAACACTCTTTTTGCATCATCTTCACCGCACCTTTGGTTGGCACTCGAGTTTGTTGTTTTGAATAACTTCTTTAAACTATCTGATACTGTTGTTGCTCCCCCCGTGAGGCTCTTATTGTTGCATGCAAACTACAGCTACGTGGATATGTACACATCTATTTACACACATTCGCTGAAGTATTTATACTATGCTGTTGGCAAAAAACTTGTCTACAAAAGTTGCCACATCGTTTGGTGGAAGATTGTGTGAATTTTGTGGTGGCAGCAGCAGAGCGGCAGGTACAGCGCAGGTAGGTATAGCGCAATGGTTTTCTAGCAGGGATCGAAAATAACAGTTATTTTTGAAATTGCAATTGAGGAAGTCAAGCGGAAAGAATTTGTGTGTGTTTGGTACTTAAATAAGCCAGTATCATGCTTCTTAGTTAAATAATATTAAATTTAAACAAGTAATTTAAAACCCGTTTTTTAAAGAAAAACTTTTATTAACGGTTAAGTTTTGTGTAGGGTCTTTTCAAATATCTCGACAGCCGATCAAGTTCTGAGCTAAGTCTCAAGTATCTAGCTCATCGGGAGGTTGGTTAAAAATTGATTGCAAGATTTGATTACACAAAAGAGAAACTTACTAAAATTTTTTGATGATTAAGAGCAGTTTTTTCCCTGACGAATTAGCTCTCACGGGAGAGCTTGTTCATTATCATTTTTTGTTTTTATATGGGAAACGTCGAAAATCTCAAAAGCAAAGCAAGAAACTTGAAACGGTACAGAAGAATGTGTACTCTTCCCTTTTCTTCTCACCTCCTCTATTCAACTAGCAAGCAGAATTAAATTCAATACTTGAAGCCATGGTGAAATAAACAGGTGAAGTACCAAATTAGCTATCTTGATTTATTTGCTGTCAATCGGCTATCTTATAAAAAATTTGAAAGGAAAATTTTCAAATAAGATAGTGTAAAATCAATATAAATCCTTATTTTCGCTCTTATTACTTCTCATAGTATCTACAATTTCACCATCACTTGAACCGTGTAAAACCCGCCATAAATATTTTCAATTTACGAGAATATTTACATATATATATTTATGTACATACATACATATGAGGCCACGAAGGCCAGAAGATTTCGATTTGGGGATTTTAATTTTGGAATTTTGGGGATGTTGTGGTACACCCAACTCTCATTCGGCGGTTAACTACAGGTTTGCAGTACAAAAAGTTAAATTTAACTGTCGAATTCGAGTTAATCCCCTTAGAAAAACGGAACTAAGAATTTTATTTATTTATATTTATTTATTTATTTTTTTTTTCAAAAGAGTCACTCCGCTTTACAGCAAAAATGTTCAATGGATGCGACGACTATCCAATTCCTATATAGAATTGCTCGCTGATTCCGAAAATCGAGTTAATTTTTTATTCTATGGATAAGTTTTGGAGATATTTTCAATTTACCGTTATTTAGCTAAAAACAAAAAGTGCTTCATAAAAGAAAAAAAGCATTAGTTTATGGGTAAACACAAAAGTGCAGCTCAAGAAGCAATTTTTCTTGCCTTTGTGGAGCAACACGTAGATTTGGCTAGAAATTTTACAAAAGGCGAAAGGAAAAGTAACACTGATCAATCCAAGTCCGGCTACGCTGACCACAGTATTTTTGCGCAGAACTTCCTTCTGCGTAGGTTAGGTATTACTCAGTAGAATTCTCATTTCTATATTGCCGGACTTTGACTACAATTTGTATGCTAAAGTTTAAAATTCGGGTAACGCGCTTGGACACAACAACCTAAAATCATTGTACAAATAACTAAACCGTACCCGTAGTTTGATCTGCATATAAAAATGCATATGTATATACTTGCACTGATTCGGAAGCGTCTAAAAGGTTGGAATGGTCACTGAGGACTTTTCGCCCAACCTTTTCATAGTTTTGTCAATTATTAAGGCTCCAAAAATACACAGAAACAGATACAACACTCATTTTTTTTTTGTTTTGCATTTTGCCGTGCTCAACTTATCTTTTAATCAGCTGTGTTCGAATTCAGTTCGAATTTTCTCAAATCCCGTGAATTTCTGCACACCGCAAACTAATTCTTCCGATTTGCAATTTCGGTTTGGAGATGAAATCGCGCGATTTCCAACACATGCCTGTATATGTTAAAAAATAAAAATTAGAAGTTAGCTTTTAATTTTGATCAAAAATCTAAAAGTCCAATTTTTACTGCTATTCTTGAACGGAAAAATAAAAGTCAAATATTAACTGTTTGATCGAAAAAAACCAAAAATAAAATTTTAATTGTTATTATTGACCAAAAAAAATGAAAGTAAAACTTTTATTAAATAAAAAAAGTTAAGTTTTAATTTTTATTTTTGAATGAAAAATTTAAGTCAAATATTAGCTATTGTGTTTGATGGCAAAAATTAAATTCTTTCTTTTTTGGTCGAAAAAAAATCTTGACTCTTAATTTTTGATCAAAAATATATCGATGAAAAATTCCGAATATATATCAAATTTTTTGACAACAGCATTACGGATACGGTGCCTGTTTTATTGTGGAACGATTTTCCGTCGTCCCTTGTCAAATTTGGTTTGAACACAAACCTTTTTTAGTGTCATTTTTCATTCTGTTCCCTGTTTTCTACTAGAGATGGAGATACAGCGGTGATTGTACCCGGCCGGAAATAAATCGTGACTTTTGTTTGATTTGTTTCCTTCCATCTGGTGCCAGAGAGGAAAAACTATCGAGGCGCTAGACATAAAGGTAATACTCACTCTAACCAGCCACTGTCCAGTGATTCCGGTTAGCTTTCGTCTAATGAACTGTCAAATTACTAATCCGAATTCCCATACAGTCTGTTTGAAGAAATTTCCTATATTTCTGATTAAAGTCTATTTGAAATTTTAGCTAGCCACGCATGCATTGTTCTGGACAGACCCTTTTTCGCTTTATTGTGAAAGACCTCTTCTGCATTTTAGTGCAGTCCTAAATTGGGATTACTTTCGCAATAAAAATGTTCTTATGTTTGGAAATCATACGAAGCGCCAAATTTCGTCATGGAGATATTAAGTACGATTTCGTATAATACTGCCTTTACAAGTAAGTGAAATAGAATATCGATTCTCTGATTCGGAACTCATTTCAAACTCAGAATTAATTATAGCAGTTAGTAATCTCTATGCTTAAGCCAAGACACTGTGAGAAATAACCATTGTTGAGAGAATCTCTCAAGAGCAAGGATTGAATTTCGAACATGTATTCTCATAAGATAGGCCCTTGCAAGGCCTCGTCAGAAACAGAAACGACTGAAAAAATACTAATTTTAAAATGTATTTCAACAAAAGACTAGTGGAAACAAAATATATTTCATAGCAGTTCAACAAGGCTGCTACTCCCACCCCTACTCTTCCTTTTAGTGAAGGGGAATGTGTTGGATGCTGCTACTTGGGGAGGAGCCTCTACTGTGGACTTCTGTGGATCATATAGAGTTCACTGCAGCACATTGACTACGCTCAGGACATATGTCTTTTTTACGAACCGTTTTTCTAATCTGTCTAAAATGGGCAACGCGCTACATGGCGAAGCCAATGCGGCCAAAGTTCTAAGTATGCCTGCACAGGCCTGTGGTGTCGGGATTGTTTCCGACCAAAAACTTAAGACTGTGAGGATTTTCACATACCTTTGTAGCGAAGTTGCTCCTGATGAAGGCATTGACCGACGCTTAAGTAAAGTGAGAGCAAAGTTCCAGTTTAAAGATCAGGCTGGATCAGGATCAAACGTGCTTTCTATACTGCTGTAGGATGGCTCCACTTGGAAAATTGCCATTGCAGTAAGTAGGTGCCTGCCATTTGCCATATTTTTCGGCCTAAAACAATTAATGGAGCCGCTTTTCATCTGGAACCGGAGAATTAAATGGAAGTGGATAGGTCACATCTTGCCCAAAGAAGACAGCAGTATTACAAAGACGCCTTGGATTGGAAACCACTAGTCGACAGAGGCAGGCTCCCTAGAAGACCAGGTGAAATGTGGTGTAGAGCAGTTGAGCGAGGGGCGAATCAGCTCGACTTAAGCCGAAAAAAATCAAAGCGATTGCCAGAAACCGAACCGGATCTTGCGCGGGCATAGTGGATGCCTAAGTACGGCTTGGGATTAAAAAAAAAACGGAAAAGAAGAAGATTATATTTAACAGTCACTTTGGCGTTATTTTCTCCTCGGAAAACTGCCAAGTTAATCGACTCGGCTAGATTGAACTCCGATTACTACTTGACATACTTTTTATAATGATAGGTTAGTGCCTAATTATATACATCTGATTATATCTTACAGAATGTCTTCTAGTCCATCGGAAGGAGTGGAATTTTTAAGCATTTTTTTGGACTACTCAGCACCTTCTAAGAGTCGAAAAGAACTTACGGTAAATAAAATAAAATCTAGATACTTATTTCTAAAAAGATATTTCTCTATTACCAAACTATATCTCCTTTAATATTTCTTTAAATTCAATGGATGATATCTCATTTTGAAGGGGGGAAGCTCACATGCGTGGGAAAAATAGTCGCGTTGTTCAAATTTATTTATTTATTAAAAAAAAGGGTTATCAAATGCTGACAGGACTGCATCCGGTCAATAAAGCGGCATATCTTCCACAAGACTCCATCAAATTGAATGACTGAAGCACCATTTTGAAGAAAAGCTTCACTGCTTGATGAAAAAATAATAAAGTTGCCATCCGCTAAAAATTTTAGTGTCTAAATGTATAGATATTGATTAAAAATTTGCACTGCGTTTAGCTAATGAAAGGCATATAAATGCACTTTTAACCGGAATTAATAATTTTGAAGAGGGTTGCCAACTATATAAAAATATTAGTCTTTACGTGCATCTTTATATTTTTTTTTAAGTTATTTTCCTGCTACCAAACGATATCTCCTTTAATGTTTTATAAAATTTTTCATTTGGAATGAGAGAAGCTCACGTAATATGCACAACTTCTCCGTAACTCGGAGCTCATTATAGGGGATGAGATTTCGATGGTTCCCAAAGAATGACTACGCATAGTAGATCGACTTTTGAGAGACACAATGAATAATAGGTTTCCTTTTGGAGGCAAAATCCTACTGTTTGGTGGAGACTTCTGTCAAGTGTTTCCTATTGCTAGACATGGCAGTAGGACGGCAGTCCTTAAAAGTTCAGTTAAATGGTCACCTTTATGACGACAGGTTAAAACTAATAAGTTGAACCATTTTTACTAAATGGCTACTCTAATTACGTATCGACGACTTAGAAGTTCACACGGAATACTCCAGTGAAACGGTTATTTTTGTTTTGTAATTACGACAGTATTATTACTTTCGTATTCAAAGTCACGCAAATCAATGATAACAACATTCCCCAAAATTTATTCAGCGGTAATTTTATGTAAAAAAAATGATGATTGCCTAAAAATGCACGAGCATATTATTTCAAATCTGTTATTTGATGAAGAAAAGACTTACCTCAATTCAGATTCTGTTCAAAAATATGTGAGCAACGACCAATTATATCCTATAGAATTTTTGAGCACCATGAATCCGTCGGACCCACCACCCCACAAATTAATTTTCCAGTCATGGCTTTCCAATTAGTAAGAAAACAGTTCGCGATAAAGGTGGCCTTTACTATGACAATCAATAAAGCGCGAGGTCGAGATGCTTCAAAGGGCAGGGTTGTATCTACCGGAACCTGTTTTTCGCATGGGCAGAGCTATACGTGGCTTTTCAAGATATGCAAAAAACTTCCAACCAAAAAGAACGTTGTTTTCAAAGAACTTCTTTTCAGTTAAAACTGTACATCTGTAGTGACTGCAATAAATTCAAACTCCTGAAGCAAACACCTGAGTGAATTCAACTTCCCCTTTATTCTTGAACATTGGATGCGAATAATTCGCACGGGTAAGCTAGTTATATAAATTTTGCTGAAATATGCCATATTTTTAAACTTCACGAATTGGGTTTGTTTGGCACCATCTCATTCAAAGTTTTAATTTGTTGCATCTTAATTTCTTTCTTGATTTGCACACTCCATGCCGTTACTGACTTCATAAAAAAAAAAAACAAGTTACATACGTACGTACATACCTACTAACGTGTTAAAAATCCAATCACTGTGCTTCGCTGCAACAATGTGACGCTGCTCGTGGCGGTAGACGTCTGGCACAGGTGGCAAGCTGACGTGTTATAAACATTGTTGTCATAATTATTGTTGTACTGGCGTTATAGAGCATTTTGTTTGTAAAAATTTTTGTTTTTATTTCTTTGTGTTGCTTTTTATTTACATACTCTCCTTGCTGGTTATGGTTTTTTTCTTCTGTTGTTTTATTTAGTTGTGGTTGTTTTGGCACGCCATTGTAATTGTATGGTATGTCGTTTTGGTTGTCGCTATATCCAATCCACTTCCTAGCTGTTATTGCTGCTACTTCATCTTTTGTTCTGCTTATTTTAATGCTATTTTGTAGCAAACGCCATTGAGGCATACACGCGTCTTTCTTGTCTAGTGGATTTTTGTTGTGGTTTGTGTGTTTTGGTGCCGCCATTTACCCACTCAGGAATAGCAACTTTGTTTCGCATTGTATTATTCATAATGATTATCCATTGAAATGGAAATGGAAATGGGAAATGGGAATGAGAATGGCAATGGGAATGGCAATGTGAATGAGGAAATGGAAATGCATGGCAAGAATTTAATTTCATTTTCAAAGCGGAAGCAATGCAATACAAGCAATGACTGCAGCTGAAGTTGAGAATCAAGCTGCTAAAGAAAGTGCAAGGCTAAAGAAAAAACGACAAAATAAAAGAGAAAGAAATAGCAAAACAATTGCGTTTTATACATTGCGTGCGTGCGTGTGTGCGTGTGCTTGTGAATTTGTTAGTGTGCATTGGTATTGTTAGAGCTTTTGAGGAAGTAGCGCATATGTTGCCAAACGTTGTTCGATCTTGGCTATGAAGACGCAATCGAATGATTCTGCAATAAGCGAAAAGAGGAAAATAAGTGGTGCAGTTTTGACATAAATGGGACGCAATGTAGACGATAAAGGAGAGCGCAAAAAGATGCAGTGAAATGTCTACGATACTAAGAGCTATATACAAATTCTTATGTATGTATGTATGTACATACTTTTTATGTTAATATGTAAGACGAGGGATCATCTTTACTTCTACTTGAATAACCTTCTTCTCTCCTAGCGCACCTTTTATCGTTATATGAAACCATGACTATCCTGCACCAAGCAAATCTAGAAATTGAGTTTAAAAAGGGTCTACAGCCTACAATTATGAAACGATTTGAGTAACGAAAAAAATTAAAAACAAAGGTTTATATGTTATAAAAAATTTTTCACCTAAATTATTTTTTTTTTTAATTTTAGAACAATTTTGGGTATTGGGCAGTTTTATAGCTTATTATCATTATTATTTTACTACAATTAAATGTAAGTTTTATCGCATTCATTTTTAACATTTTTTTTTTTTTCTGAAGGTGCTAGCCATTTTTTCCACATACGGAAAGTGTGCTAATTGTGCTAATAGCCTATAAAAATACACACCTAAAGTTGTTTTAAAACCTAAACGAAATTTAATTTTTGGTGAAAATTATTTTTTCCACTTAAAAATTATTTGTGCCATTTTTAATAGACTATAAAATTGCACACCCAAAATTATTCTAAAAATAACAAACAAAAATTGTAATTTCAGTTAAATTTTTTTTCCTAACATTTAATTTGTTTTAATGGTCTATGAACTATATGCCTAAGTATTCAAAAAATTCAAGAGAAAAATTTTTAATTTTGGTGAATATTTTTTTATGACATTTAAAATTTTTTTGTTAAATTTTTTTTACTTCCCCATACTTGTTTCCAACTACTTTTTAAGCAATATTCAATAACAAAAAAGCTGAGTTTAATTTTTTTCAAAATTGCTACTTTTTCTGCACTTTGCATTAAAAAATTTAATATCAACAAAGAAAAATTCAAAAAATCGGGTTCGACAAGTTGTTTGTACATCTCTTCAGTTTTTAAATTAATCAATTTGGTTCATAATTGTCGGCTGTAGACCTTTTCGAAACTTAATTTCTAGATTTACACCACTGTACGGGGTCTTATCTCCTCTACGAATGGAGATAAGACCCCGGGTTGTCAGCTAGCCTCCAAAAGTGTTAAAAGGCAATTAATTTAATGATTGTAGATATTAAAAACGAAACACCATTCATCCATTTCTGACCGCCACTGTATACTACTGCGCAATGCGGTAAGAACCTAATATGAACCGAAATTGTTTGTGTAACCAAAACTGAATCGATTTCTCAAAAAATTATTTTTAACAACAGGTACTTTTGTTTTTCGGAAAATTTAATTTAGGGGCTTATACATTTTTTTTATTACTAAGGGCCGTTTTCTGAACTAATCTTTAATTATCTTCTCTTCAGAGTTATTTTTACCAAATGCCTTATAAAATTAAACTGCTGCATATAACTTTGCCAACCCTAATGCATAGACCTTGGACTTACACACAAATGCATAGAAATGTATGCCAACAGGCATGCGTATGCTGTGCATGATGACAAAAAAAAAGGAGAACTGCACTAAATTTCCGTTTAGAGGAAATTCAAAAAGTGGTGCTATGAAATTCTGCGGATGCCCAGGAAGCAAAGCACAAAGGCAAACGTTCGCTACGTAGTTAGTAGCTCAGCAGAAGAATGTGTATGTATATACATTAGGGTGGCCCAAAAAAAAGTAAAGTCAGAGCTTTAATGCTCCACAGGCCGCTCAAAGTTTTCCATGTATTCTATATGGGGGAAAAAATCTTTTTCGTCGAAATGGTATGTCATTCCTGAAAATCAATATTTTTCGATTTTCCTCTAGTGACCTTCCAAGTTTGTTTTTTGCAGCGTTTTTTGAAGTAAGGGTCAAAACGACCCTTTCAGGTGGGAGCTAATGAGTTAAAATATTCTATGAAAATATTTCCCATGAAATTTTTTGCTACATACGTCTTAACCTTTAAATTCGTTCAGACATTTATTTAAAACTACTTAGGCCAGGACATGTAAACTTTAGTAGGCCATAAAATAAAATTAAGAGCTTACTTTTGCGAATCCATCGAGTGTTTTATTACTGGAGGTGTATATATTTCAGAAAATATTAGCAAAGTTCGGGCTGGTTAGAACTGAAATAAAATTATCGCAATATGTAATGCACAATTTTTACTTAACCAATTTTAAATATTAACTATTTATTTATAGTAAAAAAACTGGTAGAATAAAAATTTGGGAGTATTATTGGCAGTCTTTGGAAGAAAAACATAATTTTCTGAACGAAATATATTGATTTTCAAGAATTCTATACCATTTCTTCGAAAAGTTGTTTTGTCCCCATATAAAAAGCATGGAAAACTTAGCCCACCTTGAGCGACCTCTAAATACGTTTGATTTCAAAAAAACAAAAAAAAAAAACGGGGCTATATTTTTTCGGTATAGAACAATTCTAGCGGATGAGAGCACTAAAATTCTGACTTTGCTTTTTTTTCGAACCACTCTAATGTATTTGCATATGTGTTTTGAAGAAACCTTCACTCGTTCAACGTATGTATGTACGTATACCATTGTAAGTATGTGCCTACATACACACATACGCATTTGCATGAGGTGTGCAAGTGACAGCTGTTGGCGCATAGCTGAAGGGACGTTGGGCAGCACAGCACAGTAAATTGAATGCCACAGGCAATGGAGCAAAGTATGTAAAGCGTTTTTGTCTCGCTCACAGCCTCGTCCTTAGCGGGCAGCCTTGCAGTTGACGCCCAGCCTCCGCATTTACTCCAGAGTTAGATCTCAAATTTATGCACTCAAAGCCTTTTCTCACTCCTTCTTCCTTATACTCCCTTTGCCGCCACTTATTGTCTTCAATTCCTCTGTTTCCTCTCTATTGTTTGAACTTCTTTTTGTTATTATATAAAATTCATTTACTCGCATTGCATTATCGTTCCATTCACTGTCTACATACATTTCTTTTTATTGCCAAGTCATAGACTTCGCCTTGAATGACCGAAAACTTTCCAAGACACTGTCTTGTCAATGCATATTTATTCATTTGCAAATGTCCTAATTGTTTTGCCACTAGCGCAATTCAACTTTCGTTCAGTTGTTAATAAAATAAAGTCATTGAATGCAATTATTAAATTGTCGTCGCGTGACTGGCTGCAGCGCATTGTGTGCATTTTATTCAATGTTTGCAATCCGCTGCGCATTGTGTGTTTTTTCGTTTTGTTTTTATTGTAAAGTAGCGCATTTTCATGTTTACAAGCATTTCTTTTTTGTTTTAATATTTTCACACGCATACAGTGAAAGACGAGCGATTGCAAATGTATTTACATAAATACGCTTGACTTGTTTGTTTGTATGTAGAAAATTTAATTACTGTTTTGGTTTATGGTCGCATAATTGTTGCTTTTAATTTTAGTGCTTGGCGATTTTCCGTTTTACTGAATATTTTCGAAATTATACACCTGCAATTAAAAGTGTATGCAATTAATTGTGCGATTTCATTTAGTGTTTAAAGGGATGACCACATTAGCGCACACAGGGGGTGGGTTTTGGGGCTCAAACCCCCCCTAAAACTAATAACCTCAAATACAAACTGTATCTTAAAGCTAAGAATCCAGCTCACAAGGAAATTATAAGAAATATTTATTATAATTTCTGTTGCCTGAAAAAGCGCTTTGCATTTTTTTCTTGAGAGCTGCAAACTGATTTAAGAAATTTTGGTAGAAGAAAATTTCTTTTCCATTTCTCGTCCGTCGTTTTATATGAATTTTTCGTTTTTCTTGAGAGTTCAGTTAATTTTTTCGGTATTCGAAAGATTAACAAGTAAGAAAGTCTAAGTTCGGGCGGAGCCGAACATTAAATACCCGGCGCAAGTATTAAATATATATTTTTTCACCTTTCCGAAAGCAACCGCTACATGGTAAGTCGGGGTGTATCAATTTGGAGTAAATTACCGTCTTTAAATTTCGAAATATGGAATTTCAGGCATTTCTGAAATTTACCGTTATATGAAAAGCGGACGT
>NW_016160958.1:0-10918 GCF_001687245.7 Rhagoletis zephyria | reverse complement strand
GATCATTTATGTATACATTTGTCTATATCTATCTCGATTCGTTTTGGCTGTTACAAACAACCGTTATGCGAACAAAATTAATATACCCTTGTGCACAAGTGCGCTCGGGTGTAAAAAAATTTTGCAATCGTGAAAACTCACCATCTCTATCGAAAACCAGAAACCAGAAATCGAAAAAATGAACATAAAAATGCAAAAATTTATGGAATCAATAAATTTATTTTTACTGACCCTTTTAAAATTTTTTATTGGGTGCTTTTAAAAGTTGAGCGCATCTTGAGTTTATAGAACTTTTTATTAAACAAGTAGTTTTTAAGGAAAGAACACAACCGACTTCAAATTTAGGGGTACCGTTAATTTCTTCATGATCCAATCATCGGATCTCTAAACCAAATTACGGGACGACCCTTGCGGTACCATCTTTCCAATAAAAAAAGGATTATTGAAATCGGTTCACGTGGTCAAAAGTTATGTTTGCCGGCGTATTGATAACCTCCTCTTTTTTTGAAGTCGGTTAAAAGGGTTTGAGTTCTGTTAATCTTATGTAAATAAAGTGCAGTTTACGGATTTTAAAACGTTTATTTTTTTATTACATACTGTACATAAAACTTGCATGAATGTATTTTAAAGAGTGTATTATCTGAAGCAAATTTTCAGTATTTTCCGGTGATATATATTCAGAAATATAAAACCCCCCTAAAATATATTCCTGGGTGCGCCCCTGGATGACCATATACAGATTTGAAAATTTTAATGGCTTTAGCAAAAAGGATTAAGTGGAAATACTAAATACAAATCTATAATAAAATGATCTTTTATATGATATGATATTTTTTAGCTTTTGTTATCGAACGTTATCGGTTATCGTTGGCGGGATTTCATTCGTTATCATATATATATCATATAGTTTTGCCGCAGTTTTATTAGAACTTTCCGATACGGTTGCCTATATATGTAATACAACTAACTAATATTAAAGTAAATGAGAAAGTTTGCGAGTGAGTGAGTGTGTGAATATAAAATATATAATAGAAATTTTCGCACACATTAAGTTTATAGCCTGGATTTACATGTAGGATATTTTTTTAAGACAGTTGCCTCATTTTGCAAAAGTTTAAATCAAATAATTGATAATTTCAATGCAGTATTAAAACAATGTGATTTTCAAACGATGGGTCTCAAAACAAATGTTTTCGATATATGTATTTTTGCAGACGCTTGCCACCTGAAAAGGAAAGCAATTTCACAAGTTCGGTGAAACCTTTTAATTCGCACAGGTTTCAATCAAAACGGGTTTAATATGACTTCATTTTTATATCTAAATTTTTGAATAGGGTTGCCACCTGTTCATAAAGTTAAAATATTAAACTAATACTTTAAATCATGGGTATTAAAATAGTGGGTTAGAAAAGTTTTATTTCTAAAAAAATTTTGGCCAGGGTTGCCACCTGTTTAGAATTTGAAAATCAATTTAACTAACAAGTTAACCTTAATATACGTATAAGGAAAATTTGCCTTGCATATATCTTTGATGAGCGTTGCCAGCTGTTTAGAAATTCACAATAAATTTAANAATTTTTGAATAGGGTTGCCCCCTGTTCATAAAGTTAAAATATTAAACTAATACTTTAAATCACGGGTATTAAAATAGTGGGTTAGAAAAGTTTTATTTCTAAAAAATTTTTGGCCAGGGTTGCCACCTGTTTAGAATTTGAAAATCAATTTAACTAACAAGTTAACCTTAATATACGTATAAGGAAAATTTGCCTTGCATATATCTTTGATGAGCGTTGCCAGTTGTTTAGAAATTCACAATAAATTTAATTAATAAGCTAAATTTTCTTTATTTGTAAAGTAGTTTTGAAGAAGGATGCCACCTGCGTTAAAATCAAAGTTAATTGAAACCATGAAATATACATACATATTTACATATATACATACATACGCACATACAACATTTTGTACAACATGTGTAGATAGTATTTACCAGTGTTGGGCAATTTTCAATTTTAAGGAATCACCGCAATTAATTAAATTCAAATTATTTAATAATCAATGCCGTCATATCTGCATCGTTCTTTCGATTTTCCAAAATGAGCTGTCAAATTAAAAGGCTTGCACCGCAGATGTGTAACAAGGTCTCACTTTTTTGAAAAGAGTTGCCACCTTGAAGAATTAAATATAAATTATCTAATACATAAGTAAAATCAATTATTACAATATGGGTATCAATCGAAATGGTTTTAAAAAAGATTTATTTCTTCTTGCAGGAGGGTTGCCTCCTATTTAAAAAATTGAGTTCAATTAGAAGTAAGAAAATTATACAATGGTAATAAAAATCACCATATGGGCGCCAGTCGAAAAGATGTTAAGAAAGTAGTAGTTTGTAAATATTTTGAGGAGGGCTGCCACCTGCTGAAGTTGAATTCAAATTATTTAATAAGTTAAATGAATTAGTAAAAGATTGTGCTCAATGGAAATGGGTTTGAAAAAGCTTTGTTTCTGAGAATTTATCCGAAAATAAAATATTTAAATATGNGCAAGGTCTCACTTTTTTGAAAATAGTTGCCACCTTGAAGAATTAAATATAAATTATCTAATACATAAGTATGGGTATCAATCGAAATGGTTTTAAAAAAGATTTATTTCTTCTTGCAGGAGGGTTGCCTCCTATTTAAAAAATTGAGTTCAATTAGAAGTAAGAAAATTATACAATGGTAATAAAAATCACCATATGGGCGCCAGTCCAAAAGATGTTAAGAAAGTAGTAGTTTGTAAATATTTTGAAGAGGGCTGCCACCTGCTGAAGTTGAATTCAAATTATTTAATAAGTTAAATGAATTAGTAAAAGATTGTGCTCAATGTAAATGGGTTTGAAAAAGCTTTGTTTCTGAGAATTTATCCGAAAATAAAATATTTAAATATGTATCACAATGGGAGACGAAGATATTTATGAAGGTCTAAGCTTAAAACTACTTTTGAAGAGGGTTGGCAATTGTTTAAAAATACATATGTAATTAACTTATGCTCAAATAATTTGAAATATGAAAAAAAACGGGTGTCATGAGAGAGAGTATTAAGAAATCTTCAGTTTGAACATATAGAATGATTGAAGAGTGTTGCCACGTGTTTAAAAAGTGACATTAAAATTATTTAAAAGTTGAATGAATTATTACAAGATGGGTACCAATAGAGATAAGTTTGAAAGGGCTTCATTTATGAAATATATTTAGGAGGGTTGAAACCTGTTTACAAAATTCAACTCATCTTAAATTAAGGCAATTTGGTAATTTAAATATATATCACAATTTTAGTGACATACGAAAAAGATTGAAGAAGTTTTTAATTTAAAAATATTTTGAAAAGAGTTGCCATTTGTTTGAAATGTCGAATTTGGTTAACTTATACCTACACAAGATGTATTAAAATTTTTAATATTGTTGTCAAACGAAAGAGTGTTAAGAAATCTTTATTATGGACACTAGAAATATTTTTGAGGTGTTCGAAGATGGCTACCAACTGTTTAAAAATTCAAATTATTTAAAATATTGGAATTATGCAAGTTATATGAAATATTAAAATACGGATGTCAAATGAAATGGAGGTAAGAAGAAATTATTGTAAGGCGGATATCAATTGAAATGGGTTTGGGATGGTGTCACGTGTTTGAAAAATTTAATTGATTTTAATTCATCAGTTAATTGAAATATATATCGTATGTTAGGCGAAAGATTTAAGATTGAAGATACTGTTAAAAATGATTGCCACCTGTTTGAAAATTCGAATTTGGTTAACTTATACACAAGTTTTATGAAATAAAAAAATGAGTGTAAATCGAAAGTGATTTATGAAAGATTTAGCTTCAACATATTTTTAATTAGGCTTGCCACCTTTTCGAAGAGTCATACCTATTCGAATTTCAAATATGAGTGTCAAAGTAAAGGATGTGCGTTAAAATATAATTTTGATACCCGAGCGCACTTGTTTGAAGTTAGAATTCTTTTATCGTTACAGCGTGATTTGAAATTTGATGATATTAAAAACCGATACTATGCGAGACGTCACATCACTCAGCTGCTCGGATTTAGCTAAAATATGGCGCTCGGATGGCTTACAGCTCTGACTAACATTTTAAATAGTTTTTAGGTTTTTTATAGGGATGTGAGATTAATCAATTAAGCAAAAATGCTGATTAATCGAAAGCCGATTAATTAATTAATCAAATTATAGGTATCTTGATTAATCAAAATGAGTAATTTTCCGATTAACTACATATTGATTAATCAGAATCTAATCCTTCCGTCTCGTTGGATACATAAATCGAGGCGTCTGCGAATCACTTATTGTTAGCGGAACGTATTTATGTACTCTTTATGAAACTAAGCTAAGGTATCTGAATTTTGTTGAAAGCTATCCTAAATGTCAAAAGTCGAGAAGTAAAAAGTAGGCATAAGGAGGCCTAAATTTTGAGCACCTTCGGAATTATAAAAATCGTTGGGCTAAGCCCAGCCTTAGGCCGAGGCCACGCATTGAGCGGCGAGCGACTTTTCCGGAGCGGCGCCGCCCAAACATACAGAAATGCCGCCACTTTAATAGTATATCCTATTTGAAGCCGCTAACCCCTCGCCGCTTTGCCGCTCATTGCGTGACCCGGTCTTATAGGACCATTGCATACCCATACTGGATCTGACTGGTTTATTAAATACTCAAACTCTTTAGGAAAAGATTTTTCGAGTGAAATTATTTATGGATAAATTAAAGGCGATTTGAAGGGTGTCCTCTACCAGAAACTGTCCATCAACCTAAAATGTAATTTGAGATAAGTTCATGTAGAATTTCTTCAAATATTTCGACTCCTGTCCAAAAGTTGTTCTTCTAACTTCAGAACATATGTAAGTTAAATTTTGTAATAAATACGTATAACCAACACTTCGACTTTAATTTTTATTCGATACTGGTAATACATACTAACGGACAAGAAAAATAATTTGTCAATTATGCTGTGAGTTCCTTACCAAAAGGCGTAACTTCAATTTGTGTATTCTTAAGTTAATGTATTTACATACAAACACAATTTACACTTTTCTTGTACAAATATGAAATATCTTTAAACATACCCACCTTCATACATTCATATATATTTATGTATGTTCTTAAGAATATATGTATCTGCAGGTGTAAAACTGCCATAAAAATAAATTGAAAGGGAAATGTGGTTAATGTCAAGTTTTCCAATCATCACAATATATCTTTACACCAGTGTATGGGGCGTTCCATACCAAAATGGACGGAGTTCACACTTCACGTGTTTGATTTGTTTCAAATTTTTAGGGTTGTTGGATAAGCATAAATAATACATAAATATGAAATTTCAGCTTTATTAATACAATTTTAAAAATTTTACAGCACAATAACAAAAACAAATCGATTTAATAGTTTTCCAAATGTCTCAAGAAGAGGGCGAGGAAAAAAGTTGAAAAAAATCACACATACACACTTTAAAATTCTCTATGAAAGGAAATATGTAAAAAATTGTTTTTTCTTGAAAAATTTTTCACATATAAATTTTATGATAAAATTTTGAAACAAATCAAACACATGAAGTGTGAGTTCCGTCCATTTCGGTATGGAACGCCCCATATACAACATTCACATACCCATATCAACATAAATAAAATTTAGAAACACACATTTGCGAAATCAATTTATCAGCATTGGAGAAGGAGAACGGTGCGTATGAGTAATCTCTAACAATCTAAATCAGCCAGCGGCAATACTTTGACAAATGCTTATGCTTTCGCTGCTGTTTACTGCTGTAGCTGTCTTCCTTTTGCCTATCACATCATAATTACAATATTGATAACAACAACATCGTTTGTTGTTGTCCATGCGGGAGATGTGTATGTACTTACAAAGATGTGGCACAAATGTCACTTGCATCATCACTGCCCCTCTATCTTTCTGCTGTACATATTCACCCGGCTATGTTAATCTTGTTTAGCCCACATATCCATTTGTCAAAATTATCAGCTCGATATGCTTTGAATGGACTTACATATACAATACGTACATACAGATATTAATACATATATTTTTTCGTATGAAAAAATGTGCGTGCTTATCTATCAGCTTCGAGCCGCAGGGTAAATGCGAGAACAAAACAAAGCAACAAAAGCTTGCAGGATGCGTTAAAGCAAAGTATAAGCAAATTGATTTACAAATCTGTTGCTTATGATGGGTGGTGCCAGTAAGACGAAATTATAATTGCTGTATAAAAATTCATGTTCACGCACAAATTTATGAATACTTAAATAAATAAATTCATAGCTTTTTAATACTAGGTTCGAATTATGCTCGAAGCACTGTTGCTGTAAGGAGACTTTTAAAATCCCCTCAGTTCGTTTTAACCTTATCAGTTCACCACATGCGGATCCTGGGTTTGACTGGATCATTCTTCATTCGTTTTGTCTACGGAAAGATTGTACATGAACGCCATCTTTGGAATAAGGACAGTCCTGTATATTCAGGATGAAAGCAACAAGTTGGTGAGACACAAAAAGTTCCAGTGCGAAGACAGCAACACGGTAGGTTTTCTTCCTCCGATCAATTTTAGAAAGAACATCAACAATTTTTGAGCCGCCATTTTGGATCAATAATTTCGAATTTTTCAAATGCGCTCAATATTCGTGTAGGAAAAGTTAGTCATTCTGAATCAATGCTAAGAACTGTCGAAAGTCGAAAAAAAACAATGAATTCAGTGAAAAATCAATTCCCAAACTTCACCCCTCCACAGGCCTGTTAAATGGGGTAAAGAACCCATCCCGAGATAGGACCATTTGGAGGTCTTTAGATACCGCACAAGGAAGAGAACCTAGCATGTGGAAGTCTTCGCACTCGAATTTTTTTTTGTGTTTCGGTAATTAATCTCAGTCCAAGTACGGCCAGGTTAGGTGAGCCATAAGCGATAGAGTAAGTGAAGAGCAGAAATGAAGTCCTAGCTGTCACCCTCATATCAAAAGATTGCGAAAGCTGTGATCAGAAAAAACTAAAGGGCTAATGCTACATCGAATTCCAATTAGCTGGGGTTTCATCTATGCAGTCGTAAGTGAGAAATATAAGACGCGCTGTTTGGCACATGTATAGAGAGAGCTTGATAAGCTATTCTCATATTAATAATGCCAGACAGCTCTTAGGACTTGGATGGTCTGGCCAATCGTTTTCCGGCGTCATGTGGAAAAGCGCTTGATCAGGCCTGTCCCTTAAAAAATCCGCGAGGTAAAAAAACACCACCCTGTGTAGAGCAGGCAACGGACGAAGTTTGCTGATCTCGACCCAAACTAACAAACGCTTGTAGTACCAAATATTTAAGAACAAAGTGTATTTATATGAAAGAAATATCAAATTCCGCAAGACTATAATTTACTGTGCATTTGGTAGTCCAAATATAAGATGCCAAAAGGTGCCCAAAAGCGTTCAGCTCTCGCAAGTCACCCACTATTTTGGTATTTTAGAAGCCTTTGAAAGCCACCAGACTACCTCGAGTATATTAGAAAGGTTCTGCTTCCATGTCGTTTGCCATATATGTATATTGGACAGTTGGGCGAATAAATTTCGCTGATAAAATATTGGCCACTGATCGGGATTTTACTTTAAGAAATGTAAAAGCGAATCTGTCTACCTCTTCTATTTTCAAATAAAAAAGGATAATCGTTAATTAAAATTATCATTTTGCAACAAACTGTAGCTGAGTGTTTAGAGCTTCGTACAACCACTCCGAAGCACCGGAGTTACATCCCTATTCCGAGCAACATATAAATTATAAGAGGTGTTTCTAACCGCTTTCACCCCTCGGCAGATAATGCCAAAACCACTGAGTGTATTTTTGCCTTGAAAAAGCTGCTCATAAATCCATTCACCGTACGGAGACGGCGCAAATTCTAGGACCCTTTATTTATGTTATAACACCACAAATCGAAGGAGAAACTCAGCCAAACATTTAGAAAGATATTTACGCAAATTATTTATTTATTTTTTGAACGGAGTGTATGTATATAGTTATTTACTGTGAAACCTGAATGCAACGCACTTTAATAAAACGAAAAAGCTCAATATAACAAAATTTTGCTGAGTCCCCTGGAAAAAACCTCATTGTTGCGAAATTTTGCGCAGTACTCCATATATATGCATAATTAAGAAATTTTCAGCGTTAACACCTTTGAAATATATTGACCGCTGAAGTCCTTTTATATAGTGAAGTCTCTACTAAAAACTATAAATATATCAAGGCATTTGTTCAACCCATTAAAATTCGTTAAATCGAAGTTTTACAATGAAGGTTCCTCAATGAAATTTTTGCTTATTTAATTACGTATGAATTTAGTTTTGTATTTGTTTGTCCATTTTTCATACTTAAACGCCATCAGCAATCACAAAACTTCAACAACAGTTGGCAATGCGAGGAGCTACATATTTGTATAGTACATGGAGGCCGCCACGTTGGTTTTCTCATTTCTAATTGATACTTTCGCTGTGACAAATTTCTGGCGCGCGTGTGCCGCAAAATGTCGCATATCAATTAGTCAAAATGGTGCACGCGAATTGCAAATTCTTGTAATGAAATTTCAAATAGCTGGCAATTTTCTAAAATGACGAAATTGAATTAAATATATATGTCTCGTTTGATTTACGGCGGTCAGTGAAAATATGCTGGACAACGTACACATCTAAATATGCATGTACATACGTACATATTTACATACAAATGTAAACATTTATTTTTCCTAAAAGTTGGCAAATTGAATTGCATGTATAAGATGTGTACTGTTTGTGGAAAACATTTGTTTGGCGAGAATATTGTAATTTTTAAATTGGGTAAAAGTTTGAAAATTCTCTAAGTAGTAGGTAGGGGCTAGGAGTAGGACTTTCAAAATACCACTACTGTAGTCTCATGATAGATTTCTTTTTTTTTTATAGAGCACATGGTGTACATATACTGGAGCAGCTGTTACCCAAGATATTTTAATTGTGCATAAAAAAAAATAAATTCCAATTATTTAAAAGGTTAAATCAATTAGTACAATATGGTTAAATATCACTCAGAATGGGTTTAAAAAGGTTTTAATTCTTACTACATGCTAGGAAGGTTACCACATATTTGAAAAATCAAATTTGTTTTAGAATTAAGGAAAATAGAATAAGTGAAATATTTATCACAGTATGGGTATTGGACCAGAGAGGTTTATAGATTTGCAAAAATGTTTTGAAGGCGGTTGCCACCTGTTTGAAAAGTCGAATATAACTAATTTTACAGAAGAATGAAAATACGTCAATATGTCAAGCAAAACTTAAATTCTGTAGAAATCTTTGGCAAACCAATGAAATGCTTATAAACTTATTAAAATATTGAATAAAATATCTAAAATACTTTTAACGAATTTATTATGCTGATTTGAAGTATTTCAGTATTAATGTTTTAAACATTTTGTTGCTGTTTTGTGCGCATTTAAGCGCTTTTTGTAAAGATTTTTGCTCATGGTTGCTCAGTTGAAAATGGAAATTTCTCCTTTCACCCCGTAAATAAGCAAAAAGTCGTATTAGAAAGTTCGATTTTCGGAAATTGCAACTCCTTTTTAAAGTCATTTTACTTGTTAATTAAATTGATTCCAGCATTTTTAATAGTTGGCAATACTTTTCAAAAGCATTTCGAAATAAATCCTTTTAGAATCCCTTTTGTTTGACTCACAAAATATTGTAATATTTGATTACAACAAGATTTTAATTTTTGGAAAAATTGGCAGCTCACTTAAAAAAATTTCCTTTATGTTAATATGTCTGTGTGTGAAATAGCAAAAAACATACTCCACACTCACTCACTCACAAACTTTCACTTTTATAAATATTAATAGCTTATCAGCAAATCTCAAAAGCTGTTTTTTTAGTGTCATTACCTTCTCTCAGCAGAAAATAAAAAGCTAAAGTACTCTGCTTTATTTATTTATTTTAATAAATCAAGGCGAATTTATAAACGGTGGTAGCAAGAATACAAAAACAATAATCCCATGTATTTTGTATTACGGGTATGATGTCAAAATCTCAATTCGCTCCAAAGCTTAGATGTATTTTGTTTTGCTTTGAAAATCAGTAAAAACAAAAACAAAACACTTACTTGTAAGGCGAAGAAGTCAGCTGATCTAATAACACCACCTTGTATAAATTCGCCTTGTAATCAATGGAGTTCCAGAAAAAAGTACAACAAAAAATAAATCAAGGGTTTGAACAATTTTAGCCTTAAAATGTTTATTTAGGCGAAGAAGTACCAAAATTTATAATTTTTTCATATTCGTAATTTTTTTTAACACCATTGGTAAGTTTTCATATAGAATGCTCACACTAGGGGCAATTGATGTTGGCGTCAAAAATCGACTGCTGAGTGAAAGATCGACCTATCTCAAAAAACTTTTCAAGAACGCCATATTTCGGAATGTTATTGAAAAACGCTCTATCCCAGAATTTGGTTGAAAAATGCCCTATTTCTTCAAAATGTATTGAAAACGTGCTGATAGCTGAGCGTTCTTGAATCGGCAGCTAAGATATGGAATTTTTGAAACGAATTCTAAAATAGGACGTTCTTCCATCAAATTCTGAAATAGGACGTTTTTGAAAAGTTTTTTGAGATAGGGCGTTTTCGAACTGGCTGCCGAGATAGGTCGATTTTCAACTCAGCAGTCGATGGCTGTGAAGTTCCAAGAGTGTGCCCCAAATAAAAAAAGAGATATTTTATAATTTTTGAAATGTAACGATTTTTTTAATTTAAAAGTTTAAGATACTTCAAAACGTCAACATTAAACGGTGAAAATGTTCTTCTTATATAAACGAACCAATATAGCGTAATAAAATTAGTATGCAACCAAATGAAAAA
>NW_016160957.1:28258-57109 GCF_001687245.7 Rhagoletis zephyria | reverse complement strand
GATAAGATAAATTGAATATTGCAATATGGGTATTAAACTGGAGAGGTTTAGAAAAGTTTACTGCCGAAAATATTTTCGAAAATTGTATTCAATTAAATTAATAAAATTAATGAAATATTACTATACGGGTATCGAACAGCACAAAAAAAAACTTTTAAGGCGCAGTGAAGCACGCCGGGTATTTGCTAGTAGTTATTTAAAACCTTTATATGTATTTTCTCCTTAACACGAATTTGTTGTAATTTATGCAACATTCTAATTTGCGTCATATATTTAGATGAGCATAATAAATAAATATTCAAACTAGTGAATGTTATTCTAACACATACAAGAAAACACATAAATTTAAGAGTTGAAGTAAGAGCGGTATGCGCCGCCTTTCACATAGTTCTATTCTTGATTTCAAGTCTGCTTGTTTGTTGGCGAAGGTGGTGAGAAGTTAAGGAGACGGTCCAGGTACCCCTGTGCCGTCAAGTCGATTCAAGTTTTTTCGCATTTTTGGCATTCCTTTTCATTATATTTTCTTAACTTTGCTGTCTGTTTATATTTGGTGAGAAGTTATTACATTAAATATGTATGTAAGTATCTTTGTATATTAGGGTGCGCCTTGTTTTTCAACTTTGACCCCCAAAGCAAGACTCCTCCTAGATGGGTTCGTTTGGTATAAAAACGTGCTCTACGAAAAATAAAAATAAAACAAAATCGGATAACGAAAATACGCCCCTGAGAATGAAATGAATACCCTGAAGTACAAACATTGCTTGTACATCGCTTTGATTAAACTTTTGTTATTCCGAAGAAAATGCTACTAATAAGCGGCAACGCTAAGAAAAGCGATAGAGTAGTTTTCCCAAAAATTTACGCGATGGAATTTTTTTACTATTTTTTGGTAGCGTAGTACCCAATACCTACCCAAATATTTAGTTTTTTATGGGGGATACCACGCATCCCTGTGTAACCAGATAGCTTATGACGTGCTTTACGTGATGGAGGTTTTTATTATTATTTTTGTAGCTTACTATTTTAAACCTACCCAAATTGCTAATTGATTTTTTAAGGGGGAAACAATCGCAGGCCTGTGCAGATAATTAAGAAATGCTTCATTTAATATTTTACCTTGTGAGTGCAAAGATAACTCCAGATAACTGCTTTGGCGTTAATAGTTAAATAGTGATTAATAAATTGTTTATAGTAAAAAATATAAATAATTTTATTTACATGTTTAAAATATTTGCAGATATGTTTGTATGTAGGCTACCGCTTAGCATTTACAAATGTAAGTTAGTCTTTGAACAAATAAATTAGGGTTTTACGAAAAACTAAGTATTTGAGAAATTTGCGTTTGAGTTTATGCTTACAAATAGCTTTGTGCTTATAAGTTCATATCGTCGATTCCTTTACAAAATCGCCCATCGACCAATTGCAGAACCGCCTATCTTACGGCACTCAAATTTTACAGGAGACAGAAAAAACGGTTCTTCTTTGAAGGCATTGCCTTGATAGGCGGTATTTTCTCTAGCTATTACATATGTATTTTACAAATCTGTTGCTCTAATAGTGATTTTACGATTTTTATGCATAATTCTCGGTGCCTAACGTTCAGGGAAACCGAAGCTAATCTTTGCCACAACGGCGAATTTGGCGGTTTTGCAAAGGCATCGACCATATGTATAAGTAGGTATGTAAACCTTACATATGTATGTCGCTCGCTTGCTTGAAAAACATCATAATTAGAAACAATCAAAAACAAAACGAAAAACGGCTTTGAAGCTTTCAATCAGAGTTTTCATAGAACAGATATAAAAAATAGTTCAGCAAATTTCATCGTGAAGTTTTATAAGGCGGGCAAAGCTGTTTTTATTATCAATCTTCAGCTCGTTCCCCAACATTCGTCAAATGGGTATTGTTTCTTAAGTAAAACTAGTTACACAGCAAATTATAAAAGAGGAAAATTGCATGGGAGACAAATATCCCTCCTTCTACGTAGAAACATGTCAAATTTGCTGTCGATAGAGAGAGAGAATCAACGTCTACATCACGGTCTCATGAGGTGATGAGTTTTTGTTAACACACAGATCCCATAAGTTAAATCGTACCAGCTGACACGTTCTCCGTTTTTACATCCGTGGGAAACTACGCTTTTAGGCTAGTGTCGCGTGCGGAGAGAGCAATGTCTGATTATTCACCATTACGCCCCGTTTTACTGGTATATCAGGGAAGCGATGAAAAAACGAAGTGGTTGGCTTCGGTTTGGATCGCGACCGCGCTTCATAAATTGAGCCCTGGGAAGTAATCAGGTACCAGTCAGGTGAGTCAGTGATATTCGCAGATTGCTCTGATTGTTGTGTGGGCGTCGATGACATATCGGTGTTTTGGTTTTGTAAAGATTTTGAAATACGCTGCAGCTCATAAATATACTCTTGCAATTGCTTCACTTCTATTGGCTCGCCATTATCAATGGGTAAAAGGGGCAGAGAACCGTTGAAGTTCACTGTCACTTTCCTTCCATTAAAGCTGCTGTTTTGTTGATCCTCTAAGAGTTGACGATTTTTCGTATGCAGCATGTTTCGAATATTGGACATGACATCATCGTAGAGAAGAGAACCGGCTGTAAATTGATTATAATTAGTTTTGTTTGCGCCCTCTATCAGCGCTAGATTTGTGCGTGCATTTTGTTTGTTTACATTTACGTCAGTGAATATTCTCCGCCTTTTATTTGCACTTTGGTTTCGACTGGGGGAGAATCTCTGTTCCAATGGATTCGTAGCATCAGATTTAGTTATACTCTTTAAAAAGCTCTTATTAGAGTTGTTGCTTTTTTCACTCAAGTCGACAACTTCGCCTTTATCCGGCAAATATAAGCTGGCATTTTTTAATAACTCATCTAAGTGCAGAAGTAACTTGGTTCCCTTTTGAATATCCAAATTAGCATTTTTGAGGACGTCTAACGCTGATGGTAGCTTGTCAGTCCTTCGAGCTCCTGCGAAAGATTCCCCATGAATAGGAATGTTACGTACTTCACGACGAACGCGGGGTTTTCGTAATTTTTCGTCCATTATTTTATGATCAGTGGTTCGATAAAATTTGTTACGCTCGAAAGCTTGACCAATAACTACTGTATGGGTTGCGAGCTTTTTTTGACGCTGGGTAACTCGATGCAAATGCTGTTTTGGTTGTGGTTGCTGCTGAAGCAGTCGCTCTGTTTTACGAACGGACGCTAAAATTTCGCGCGGCAGTGGCAGCGGTGGCGACATCATTGCCAATGTCTGTGCTTCCTGTGGCACTAAGTCTATAGAGTCATCGTTGCTGAATACTGGTTTGCCATTATGCGCGCGCGTATGAAGCAGTTTGACTGGTTGATTTACTTGTATGCCTCCTCCGAGTTGTTGCTTCACTGGTTGCAGCTGTTTAACTGTAGACTCGGGCATTTTCTTCACTTTCGCTTTGAATTTCGATGCACTGAATATTTCGGCCGTGGCGGCTGTCATTGCCATTGGCTTTGGCAAACTGTAATGGTTCATTGACTCCACGCGAGTAATCCTTAGCTTTCGTGGGTTTTCCGTCTGACTTACGAGCCGTTTCAATAACTGAAATCGTTGCGGAGGCTCAATGATATGAATCACATCATCTGCGTCTTCATAAACATAGCCAATGTCTTGAAGGTGGGCCGGTACCCTATTTAAGGGTTGTTTCAGCTTTGGTGCGGATACACGGTAAGACGAGGGAGTCGTTTTATTGAGCTCAGTTAATAGTTCATCCACTTTTCGAGTGCGGCACGAATGCAGCAGACAAAGAAGATTCAACGCAAATATACAAACAGAGTTTCGCATTGTCTTTGAGCACTGAAATTTTCACTTTTACCGTTACCTCAACATCTGCACTGCACATACGTTGCACTTCGACTGCGCGATTTCGGTCTTGCATGGAATTTATAAAACGTTTTCGTGCATTTTCAGTTTCCCAATCACTGTCTAATTGACCAAAATGGTAACCAATGAATAGTGCGGCTACAGCCGGTTGCTTATAAACTGGCAAAGCGAGAGAAAATGCAGTGAAAATGTAGAGGGAACATAAGATTGTCGAGGCAATAGTGAAAAAACGGAAGTGCACTTTGTTCGTGGACTGCAAGGCATTTTAAGTAAGCGCGCGAATGCTCTGCTTTCGTTAAGCTGCGATAGGCAACATATGCCCACAGTAAAAATACGAAAGCGGACCCAGTAGCGAGCTCAAAATTGCCCCGCTTATATGTACATATGTATGTACTAAATATATATGTACACGAGAATAGGAAGCTTTTTCTACATGTTTGAGGTATCGTTGGAAAGGTCTTGCAGGGTGTGCAGAAATGTATTCAAGTTCTATAAACGATCCTCCGAATTCTTAATTTTTTTTTACTTTTGTCGATTTAAGGAATTATATGGGTACACCCGACACACTTAGTGTAGTTCAATACCTTTCCAACGATACCTTATACGAGAGCTTCCTAAAGTGTGGTCCGCGGAACCCAAGTCACAAGGGTTCCGTAAAATGATTAATTTCGGCTGTTAAAATTCGGCATTGATAAACTCGGCGGTCGGCAGTTGGTTTGAGTTGCACCCACAAAGAAAAGTTCTATAAACAGCCTGACCGAGACGCAGTTATTTATGTTCGAGTATACATACTAGGCGGCCGCTGTGGTGTAGTGGTAAGCAGTGCGCGCTTTCACTCATCAGCACCTGGGTTCAAGCCCTGGTCAAAGCAACATCGCAAAAGATATAGAAAAAGGTTTTTTCTTAACAGCGGCCGTCCCTCGGTAGGCAATGGCAAACCTCCGAGTGTATTTCTGCCATGAAAAACAGCTTCTCATAAAAATACAATCGCCTTTCGGAGTCGGCGTAAAACTGTAGGTCCCTCCGCTTTGTGTGACAACATCAAGGCGCACACCACAAGTCGGAGGAGAAGCTCGGCCAAACACTAACATATGTGTAAGCGCCAATCTATTATTATTATTATTATACATACTAGGGATATTTCGAATGTCATATTTTTCACATTCGCGAATGTCTACCCTTACAGGTATATAACGAAGGAGAAAATTTCAAAAATCAATAAATAAAAAATACAAAGTTTTATGCGTAATCGAATTCGTAATTATGCTCTCCATTTCCACAAAAAGCCTGCGTTTTTAATCATGGATCCAATGAAGTAAGGATAGCGTTAAGCATTGAATTGGTACAGAATTGAATGAAACACGCATTTGAGTTTTTCTTACCAATCTGTGATGAACAGGATGGAAAACCCAACGAGAAAAACACCTCCTCTTCCGTTAAATCTTATTGTGAATGACTCAAACGAGGTTCCAGAAATAAGAAATACTATTTCTACCCTAAAAGATGTGACAAACTTTTTTTGCGAATCAACGACACGCAAGAATTATGATCCTAATATATCACGTTTGTGTGAAACAAGATGGTCGGCAAAATATAAGGCTATCAGGAAATTTCCCTGAAGTTGTGCAAGCTTTAGAATAGTTGTCAATTCAGGGAAACTTTTCCACAAGAAAGCCTGCGTATCAATTGTGTGCTGCTATAACAAGGCCGATGTTCATCATTGCTTTAATGATAATTGCTAAATATTCAACGTTGCTGGAACCTACAGTAAACAATTTGCAAATGAAGACAATAACTAGAGCTCATCGCCATTGGTCAGCATATTGAAAATATTTTAGAGGTGGTTAAGAATGATCGCAAGAATGGAGAAGGAGTCACTACGGAGTTAATTAAAAAATCCCATATGATACAGCCGATCTAGGAGTTGGAGACGGTCTATAATAAAACCGTATCTGGATTCACTAACGGCCTCTTCACAACTACGCTTTTCCAATAAAAATACTCCAGGTTTTCCGCTGTCTAGATTGCACCCATTGTATTCGACTAAAGCTCTACTCAGAATTGCAGCGGGCGACGGTAAAGCGGTCGACGGTTAACCACTGTCAAAATTAAAACTCACAACGGCATATGGAATGGTCCATAAGTGCGGCGGCAGCGTTTTTCCACCAACGTTTTTCGGTTGATTTAAATTTATTTATATTTTCACCGCCCAGCGGGGACGGAACAATATTGATTGAGTGTTGATTGTAGTAATTTATATTATTTTCACAAGTTTACTAATGTGTTCATCCATATTTCCAGAAAATCTATGTACATACACGCACGTAAGGAAAAAAATTTTAATTTTAATGATAATTTTCAAATCAAAATGGCAACTGACGGAAGCCGTCGTGCGCCGCAATTGTGTTTACTCTGACAGATTTCACTGCGACAACTGTTCAGCTGTTCACTTACCGCAGTGTTGCCAACTTTTCAGTTTCAAAAAGCACCAAACCTTGGAAAAAAGAGCGTTTTACCGCACTAAAAGCACTAAATTTTTTTTTTATCAAAGGATACTCTTTTTCATAACAGTTTGTGGTAAACAAAAGTAAAAAAATAAACAATATTTACATGTGTAAATAAATACACATTCATGCTTGCGAAAGTGGTACATCTGGACAAGGAACAAACGAATCGCAACAAACGAAATTGAATTTTAAAGGGGAAGAGTAATACTTAATGATACCCTAAGTAGAAATTAGCGAAAAAATTTGTTGTTTTATAATATAACCTCAAATAATGCGAAAAACCGTGTTTTTACACTTAGAGGCTAGGATATCTCAAAATTCTGACGTGGTAGAGAAATTCTGCAGCTAGATTTTGATTTAGCACCGAAAAATCTACACAAAACGGTTCCACTCAGGTGGCAAAAAAAGTTAAAATTTTTCGAACTGTGTAATCAATCAATAATCAAGAAAATAAAAAAATAAATACTTAACTTAGCTGCGTGCTAGCATTTTCAACGCGAATACAATTTAACAAAAACGCAAGAACGTGGGTTTGCATCTTCATCTTATATGGGAATTGGGCGTGGTTACAGTTTACATTTTCAATACCAACCTACCTTGGATTAAGGGAAACCTACATACCAAATTTCGTTGAGATATCTCAATTTTTGCTCGAGTTATCGTGTACATGGACGGACGGACAGACGGACAGACGGACGGACAGACAGACATGGCTTAATCTCTATTCATTCTGAGCATTTATGTATACATTTGTCTATATCTATCTCGATTCGCTTTTGCTGTTACAAACAACCGTTATACGAACAATGTTATAATAATAACCATAAAAATTACAAAAAGAATTGTTGGTCAAATTTTGTTCTCGGCAAAAACAGAAATGGTATATTTAAATTTTTGTACAACATTTCATTCATGGTGAATTTTACAATGACAGTTCATGTGATCAATTAATGTTATTAATGGTTCCTTGTCAAATCACATATACATATATATATATATACATATATATATATATTATTTTGCATGAAGGGACAATCAATCCTTAAGTGATTCCTTTGAGTTTCAATCGTGATACTCGACCATATCCACAACCTGCACTGAGTTTTATTTTGACTGTATTTCGTGATTGCTTTTTGTCGTTATATCGTTTTATCGTGTTATTATCAAATTATTTTCCGTTCGCTTTAGAAAAATACTTTTTTGGGTTGCTCGGTCTATGATCGTACCACCTAGGTAAATCAGAGTGCAATTGCGCACATGCAACTACATCAAACGGGATCCAATCAATAAATAATTAGGTATAACATCAAAACATATGTATTTTAATTTAAAAAAAAAATGTATTCGAGACTAAAACGCAGCTGAAAATTCGCTTTTTTTTTGGGGGCTTTTGTTAACTTTGGAGTGTGGAAAAACCTTAAGATCAATAGATTCTATGCTATTTAAGCGTGATTTTGGTCATGCTCCCGACGCGGGATAAAAAATCTATTCCTCCAGTGACGATGGTTTTAAAACGTACATATCGTTGCGTCAATTAAAAAGGCCCTAACCAAAATTTTATTTTACAGGAGAATCAAAAAAACCTTATAAAAAGACAATCAAGAAAAGTGGCATATAACTCCGTTGTTTTTGGTACTAGCACCTTAAAATTTGTATCAAAGGTGTATTTCAATATTTTCTTATAAAATCTGTGATAAACGCAGTTTCGAAAAAATTGTTGGTTAGGGCATTTGTAAATTAAGGTACCGATATGCACTTATCCCTAATATACATATTTCGTAATTTCATTGAAGTATAATATATATCTGAGTAAAATTTCTTTACAAAATCTCTTGAAGTCGTACGAAGCCTTTTTTCTGACGTATTTATATAGATATTGTTTAAGCGACTTATGCATTTCCCGCATAAACAAAGAACAGCGAACACACACACGCACTTGTATATTGCACTCCCGCCCAAAAAATCATAAACGACATTTTTTCAAATACCTATTTTTGATTCATAATTTATTGGATGCTCTAAGAGAACGAAACTTTTGAAAACACTGTGGCTTACGTTTTTTTTTTTTTTGCGCTAGGGCTCAACATAATAACCCAAATCCTTGGAGTTCCTCATACTCAGACTTTGCTCCGCTGTGGATTACCAAAAATTAAAATTTTCTCTAAACTGGTAACATACATATTTACGTTACAACAAAGGGCATATGCAAGTATGAAATTCTTAATTTTATTATCATAAATAAGTATGTGAAGTATCTTAATATAAAAACTATGCATAATGAATTCCCATTTCACAAATGTACATCTGAAATTGGTTTGTAGTATTTTTTTTTTTAATATTGTATGTATGTATGTACATTTAAATACATTCGCGTTTAGAAATATGTACTATGTATGTATCTACCTATTTAGTATACAAAGAGGAGGAAAATAAATAATTTAGTAAATAAATAAATAAATAACTACGTACTACAGTAAGTCTATTTATACGAGTAAAATATGTTAGTAAAGGAGGGTATTGGAGGTGGGCACGGGAAGCGGGTCGGCGGGATTCTCGAGACCCACGGTACTAATTTCAAAAGGACCGGGATGGAAGGATTGAGACGGTCCTTAAAAATTTACGTGCGGGACGGAACGGAAATTCTTTCTCAAAACTCTTGAAAAACCTGCAACTTCCAAAAATTCGAAAATTCTTCCTTGAAAACGTCGGGGGACGGTGATTTCATCAAACAATTAATAAGCTTGGCAAGTAGAATGTGTTCAGCCTAACTGACTAACTTTTTTCCATATAAAGTATTTTCGAAAAGAATTTTTTGTATGGAAGAGACTGCGTGAAAAAAAAATTGCCAAAAATCAACGGTAGTTCTTAGCTACTTAAAACTTGCACTTTATTATAATAAAATTGATTGGGCTACAAATCTGCATACTCAAAAAAAAATCTGATTAAAAAGTTGAGAATTTTCGCGAGTTTTGCACAAAGTTTAGGAATTGTATTTTGATGTTTTTTGTTGTAGAATGAACCATATTTTTATACGAAATTAGCGGAAAAATATTAGAACGAAAATTGTTGCATATATTGCGAAAAATTTGATGTGCCAATACTTTGTTCCGACAGTGTATGTATGTATGTATGTGTGATAAGTGTATATTTACTCAAGTGACATATCAGATTTTTTGAAAACTTCCGCCAAATATACAAATGCGTCTTCAGTAGCTGTCAAAGCAGATAATAAATATTCCGTCATCGTCATTAAAACATTAAAAAATTAATGCACATTTGCACTTATTATATCCATGCAGATTGTTGTTAGAGGTTATTCTGCACCGCTAACAAAAATTTTTTAAGCAGTAAATAAAGTTCCGTTCCAGTTCTTGTTGGTACAATACAATTTTTCTGTTACAAAATGTTTGATCTGCAAATACATATGTACATATGTATGTACGCATTAATATTATTATTTTTTTAACAATTAATTGTTGTTTAGAGACAAAAATTTCTGTTAAAATTCAAATGACTCTTAAAATATTTTTGAACTAAATGATGATTAACTTGTAACCGCAATTTTAGAATTTTGCTTTTTTCTGGCACATATTCATACATATCGCACACCGTTTTCAAAAGGGTCACAACTCAAAATAATACGTTCGTCAGAAAATGCTCAGAAAACTATTTCTTAGCACATGCTAATCATATGGGCAAGGGCGACTTTACCTTTAGTTTTTTTAACAAATTATAATCAAAATTTGCTCCAGCTTTTGCTGAAAGGTAAATAAAAGCTCTGCGTACATTTTTAGCGCATAATTTCAAAAATGCCAAATTTTGAGTTGTGACTCTTTTGGAGACGGTGTGCGATATGTAAATCGAATTTCGGGATGGGCGGGATTGGGTTTAAATACTTAGTTCCGTGCCCACCTCCAGACAGTATGGTGACAAATTAGACGCTAATGCAGCATTTGTCGAACAATTTCTTGGCATTGGGGTAAGAGATTATCAATTATTATTTTAAAGTCACACTTATTTGCAAATTCGGCAATATATCTTTCAGATGCGGTTTGTAGTGCATTCGAGTAATTATGGAAGCCCTATCGTCTTCACGACAACCGGATGCCAAGTATTGTCATCAGTATTCGAATTGTTAATTCTCTCCACACTACTACCGGCTCTGTCACGCAAAACTATGCCACTTTTTTCACTTCCTGACATAGCTCCAAAACCAATACGACGCTCATGGGGTTGATAGCTGCTTATATCTTTTGATTGATCTGATGTTTGGTACTTTGTTATCGTGTGGGGAAAAATTTGCCCATTTCTGTCAGCAACCTCTTCACTCTTGTCCGAAATTGTTTCGTCTATTGCCTCAGCTGCAGAGTATTTGTGATTTTGGAAAAAGTCAATAATAGGATGATAGCTATAATTTATCCGTTTTGGGCCAGGGCCAGATGATGCCTGAACCGTGTTTTGTGAATCAGTTAAGCTAATTTCGATGTCGTTGCCAACATTCTTTGCATCATATTCAGGACGATAAACGGAGTTTACATGGTAGGGAGGAGCACGTGAGGATTGCGCTGGCGGCGATTGTTTATGTTTGAATACACTCCACTGGTTCGAATGCTCGATTGGGGATGGTTCTGCTGCTGCCGCCGGTGCTGGAAGTGTAGTTGCTGTTGCTGAACGGAATCGCGTCTTTTGCTTCTTCCCTGAATTGCTGGCAAATTGTCTATTCCTATAAACGCTGCTGGTGATTTTGCTATTGTTGGCTTGGGTTTGAGAGGCTCTATTGGAACCGGAGCCCGGCGCTGACGTTTGGTAGGGATAGGTGGCAATACTGCCTCGATTTCCGATAACTCCACGCGCATCGGTCGTTGTTGCCGGGGTTGTGATTCCAACTTCCATTGGAAAGCTACTTGCGAAGGTAGATATGGTTGGCCCCGCCTTTTCTGCTTTGGTGAATAAGTTGCTGACGGTAGCTGTATGGGGCACAGAATGAATACGTTGCCGTTTTTGTGGAACTCGCTTATTAGGATTGGCCAATGAGCCGCCAGATAAGTTTACCTCTTTTTCCGGGTGCAGCTCACTTGGCGAAAAGTCCAAATCCACTCGTGCTTCGTTGTATACGTTCGCTGTACCCAGGCTCGTATAAGGACGTCGACGTACCGAGTTCCTAATTGCATTTTTAGCAGCTGATACCGACGAGTCACTAGAAGAAGAACCGAAATGCTGATGGTGATGTTTTTGTTTCTTATAGTCAAAAATTTCGTACTCTTCTTCACCACTGGGTGGACTCAAATATGATCCGAGAGTTGGATTTGGAGATAGAAGCTTGGCTCGCACGCTTTGGCTAGCAAGCAGTACCTCGTTGTTGTCATATCCAGTGTCATGTTTTTTATGTTTGCCCTTAAAACCATTATTAAAACGGTAATTTATGACATCTTCATCTTGATCATCATTGTAGTCTAGTTCCTCATTTATAGTTGAATAAACTTCTGCACCAACCGCCGGAGTGAAGTCCTTTACTTTGCTACCAGACAAGGGAGGAAACTGCTGCCTGAAACCATCTACTTGGCAGGAGCAACAAGTAGGTACTTTAAAAATGTCAACGTGCAGACCTCTGGTCTTATCCCAACTAAGAAGACGATGATAATTGTAGACCTGAGCACAGTGAGAGCGATAACTGCGTGCCAAGTAGGAACAACTCTCTTGTGGCGTACTACGGTTTTATCATAAATAATAAGACACATATGATATCATTATATGATAGACTATTTGAGGAATTAACAAACACTGAGGAGACTTACGTGCATTTCTCCAGCCGCAAGGTTTGAGTATGTTGCCCAGTGTTGACTATGTACTTCCACTCTCCGGAAGCAGAACGGGCTTTTTGAGGGCGCGCATATCGAACGATACTTTGACACATTCCACCTCCAGTAGCGTCGTCCTCTCGGCTAAAAAAGATTTCAGTCAAATTGGAATTTCATTTCTATACTTGCAAGTATATTTTAAAGAGCTTCCACTGACCGACGAATGGAGTAGTCATCAAAATCATCAGTGATATCTAGCTGAGCAGATTTTTCGTGATAGTCTGCCCACAGCGCCGTCATGGCATTCTTGTGCCGTCGAATGCTGCCCATTATCTGGTCCCTGTCATTGTTTTGGTCAGATTAAAAATTTGTGAACAGTCAACTTTTTTACAAAAATACTTAAGTGGTAGTAGTGAGATCAAGCGAAGAAAGAAGTGCAACAAGGGAACCCATTACAAATGTGCTAACGTTCGATTTAATTAATATTTAATGGCAAAGAACAAAACCAAGCCAATTATTTATATTTATTAGTAAACTAAAATACTCCACCGTTGTCAAAATAATAGGACTTAGAGAACTCAATTATACAAAATACACCTTTCCCCCAATCAGAAATTAGAGCTTAGTTTTTTAATGTGCTTTTTGTGAAGAGGAATTAGGGTCTTACAGCGGATAATCTTCAGTTCGAATACACATAGAGGAAGTAAACCGTTCGCATTTTTTTGGTGGTGCAACACCATTGCCACCTCTTCCAATGCTGTTCTGTGCTGCTATTTTTGAACGCATGCGCGAAACTTGTACGCGTTTTCGTTTTACAGTTGGTGGTTTAGGTCGGCCGGATGGCATTTTATTGCTGGAAATGCGATATCGTGGCCCTGCTATAAGCTCCTCGGGACTTGGCAATAGTTCGTCCAAAGCGGCAATTGGCGTTTCCGTAGCGACTTGCAAATTAACCGCCGTTCCGTTCAAACTGGCAAACGCGAGATCCTCAACTTCTTGATATGTCTGCGTAGATGGCAATTGACTGCCGGTAACTTGTTTGTTTTCATTTATTGGTAAAAAAGTTTCCATTGTAGTGGTGCTACCGGGAAAAGGATCACTACTTAGATCTTTGGAACTAAAAAAGCCAGACGTGTTTAGTTTGATATTGTTTTCGGGGCCATCGGGACTATTGTTGTCTTCATCGATTGAAAGTGGCATTGAACGAACTAGTTTGTGGACAAACTCAGGCGCCGCAACTTCCCGCTTAGTTCGGTTCGGGGATGCTATTGTGGAACCTATATTTGTTGGTTTTGTGTTCCAAGAAATTATATTTTTTGTTTTAATAGGCGACGCTGCTCTTTTATTGGCGGCTTCTTGTAATTCCTCATTTATACTTTGCGGATCTAACATCTCCTCACCAGTTTCGCTGAAAAAGTCGTCCAATGCCGATTCGCTGTTTGTGTTGTTGTCAAATTCCGCCAACTCTACGTTATATAAATCGTCAATGCGCCGGTCGATAGTGATGTGTTGTTCGTTTGGCTTGTGCGTTGGTACGTCAAGTTCGAAGCCCAAATATTTGCGTGCCGAGTTGCGTACTAGATTTGCAATATCAAATACAATCGGCAATAACAATTTTTCGTCGTTGCCGAACATCATTTGAACCTTTGGTAAAAATTAAAAAAAAAAATGGCAAATGCGTGGTTAAAGCGAAATTTGTCCTCTGATCCTGAACCCTGAGTTATTTACTCACCTGTTGTAGTTTGAGTCCATTGTTTCCTTTGGCACTTATTTGTGCTGATATGAGGGCGGACAATGCTAGGCGCTGTTGGGATGATAGTACTCGTAATATCGGCATAACTTCAACAAATTTCTGACGCAATGCAGCATTCGTCAATGCTTTCGACAAAGCATTTTTCAAAATATTCTCTCGCCAATCGAATGGATAGATTTGGTTCTCCTCCTCTTCAGGATTAACGATTGTTTCCGATGATTTTATATAACTTTGCCCCGCAGTATTATGTGTTTGGTCTGCAATTTGTTCAGTATCATAATTCCAATCGATTTCTTTGGGATTGGCAAAATCAAAGTCAGCCAAATCTTCGTCAGCTGATAAAACTATATAAATTAAGCAGTAGAGAGTAGCCCAGAGAGGGTAACGAAATATTTGATACGTCCTCATGCTTGATATGTATCTCGAGAAGAACCTGAAAATGAATTCAATTAAAATTAAAAACTCGATATAGTAAGTAAAATGATATTCGAAAACTTATGTATGTATATATACCAGGGTTGGGCACACTGTACTAAATTTTTAATGCACTGAGCATTTCGCTACTCGAATAGTGGTAGTGAAATTTGAAATGCATTTATATATATACTATATGGTTAGTGGTTATACATTTTTGAACAAACCTGTTGAAAGGAAATGGGTATTAAAAACGCAGATCACCAAATTTGCCTAGATTTGTAAACTAGCGTAATTAGTCAGTGATACTGAAATTCTCGTTCCCTCACCGCTAACCAGATAGTAATAGTGAAAATTCTATTTCTTTTCCTAAAACGAAATTATTCGAATAGTGATACTTTTTCGCCATAACTAGCGCGGTTGGGTTATGTCAATAAGCATAGGCACTCAAAGAATATAAAAAAAATGTTTCTGAAAGAAACCCCCTAGTCGAAAAATCGAATGTGGTCTAGTTGTTTGGGAGCGGTTAGTTGGATAAGTAGAAAAGAAACGGTTAGTTGATTAAGTGACGTCGATTTTTTCCCCATACAACAATTTTTTTTTAACCAATAATTATTACTAAAAAAAATTTATTATAGCTTAAAATTATTGTAACCTATAGAGGTATGTTGTACAAAAACACATAAATAGAAGTTCACAAAAGTTTATATAAAACTATTCGTCGCTTTAATAATTAACTTATTACTGCGCATGTTTTTTTCGAGGAGGAAGCATCGAAAGCCCCAGCCTATGTTAACCCAAACTAAACTTCCTACCGTCATGTACCGTTCCCCCCCCCCCTGGTACCACCGCCAAGGATTTCGTCATTTCTCTTCTGTGCCAACTGACGGCTATTGTAAATGCCAAGCGAACCCAAGTCCTTCTCCACTTGGTCCTTCCATCGCAGTGAGGGCCTTCACCTTCCACCATCGTAAGTCACTTTGAATACTTTCAGACCTGAAACGTTTCTGTCCATTCGTACGACATGACCCAGGCAGCGTAGCCGTTGTATTTTGATTCGCTGCACTAAACTCCAAGAGCCGCCTCATCAGATGTTTTCATTGTCATTGACGTTTATGCTCTGACTATTTGTGAGATGATAGGAAATACTTCGTTTGGTCCTCGTTCTCCATCAGACCCACACGCTTTGCTTCTATTTATAATACCGAGAAGGCAGAACATACGTAGCCCTTATTTCTACCAATAATGTCGATATTGTCGGCATACGCCAGCAACTGTACGCTCTTGTAAAGTATTGTGCCTGAGCGACAGTTATTATCTTCTCCAACATCAGATTAAAGATATCAAACGAAAGGAAGTCACCTTGTCTGAAACCTTGTTTGGTATCAAATGGCTAGGAGAGATCCTTCTCAATTCTGACGGAGCTGGTGGTATTGCTCGACGTCATTTTACATAGCCGTATTAGTTCCGCGAGGATACGAAATTCAGACACCACGAAATAAAGACAACTTCTTTTCGTGCTGTCGAAAGCGAATTTGAAATAAAAAAATAGAAGATATGTGTCGATCCTATTCTCACTGGTTTTTACCAAGTTTTGGCTTGTTGCGAATACAAGACTTATGGTGGATTTGGCAGATCTGAAGCCACACTGGTAAGCCGAAATCAGTTCATTGATGGTGGGCTTGAGTCTTTCACACATCACGCTCGATAAAATAGTTGGCGCACATGGCGGGGTCCCCTGTCTTGTGGATTGGCCAGAGAAAACTTGAATTTCAGTCGTCAGCTCCTCACTATCGTACTTGAATAGCTCGGCAGGCAGGCCGTCAACTCCAGCAACTTTGTTATTTTTCGTCAGCATAATCGCGATTCGTCCTCGACATAGTCAGGCGCTGGGACATCGACTCCATCGCCATCGACTGGGGGCTCGGGTTCGTCTTCTCCACAACTTTTAGTTCAACATTCCCCACAACAACAGTTCAAGTACATTCTGGAGACCGGTCACAAGATCGCCATGGTTATTCCTACAGGAGTCTTGAAAACTTCGCCAAACTCTCTGATAAAAATTTCGGGGGGTTTTCCTGTCAGCCAGCATTTCAAGCTCTTACATAAGTTGCTGCAAATACGTCTGGCTCCCCTCATCAGTTACTTATAACGATTCCACGTGGCTCGCGTTGCGCCCGATCGCCGCGTGGCCCTGTAGGCGGCACCTTTTTTTGCAGCTTCCTCACACTCCTCATATCAGTAATGAGCGGGAAATGTGGCTCCACTGCTCGCGTATGTCGGCTTGTTGAAGAGTGCTCACTCATAGCAGGTGTGCGAGTCGAGTGGCGTATCAATTGGCCGTCTGTTGTGATTGCAGCTTTTCGACGTTGAGATTTTTCCTTGCATTGTGGTACATTTTTTGCTGCACGCAGGCGGGTGAGTATTTTGGCTCCAACCGTATAGTGGTGCGAATTGCTGTTTAGCCCTCGGAGTGTACGTATGTACATCTAAAACACTGGAAGCGTGCCTTCCGTCTATTACAACATGATCGATTTGGTGTCTCGCTGCTCGATCTGGAGACAGCCATGTTGCTTGATGGATCTTTTCATGCTTGAACCCATTATTACATACTACCATGCTTCAGGCCCCGGCGAAGTCGATCAGCAGCAGCCCGTTATCGGACGTTTGGTCATGGAGGCGGAATTTTCCGATAGCGGGGCAGCGCTCGTATGTTATCTCCAAGCGCTGCTAGAAGATATCATTGGATGCCTCGTCCTTCTCTTTCATCGGGACATCGGCACATATGATGCAAATTATGGCTAGACGTTCGTCAACTAGAATGGAGGCCAGTACTCGGCGACGGAGTCTCTCTCCCACCACAAATCCAAGACCGAATTTGCGCTCTTTTACGTGACAACTGTAGTAGACGTCGCAAGACTCCACGCTTACCTTGCCTTGCGCCGTCCGTCGCATTTCATAGATTTCTACTATCCAAAAGCTTCTCATAAATAAAACTCGTCCAAATGCTTAGAAAAATCTTTTACCGCCAAATATTTATTTGTTTACTTAATTTAAGGGAGATGGCAGTCTTCTGGTTTGAACCATTTGTTTTGATTTTCAGTACGACCAAGTTGAATCAAAATATATGTAGGGTTGGATGCCCATATGCACCAAAAAAGTGGTGTTTAAATTGAGTTTAACGAAATTTATATCCATGTTTATGAGTAGGGTTTAACGTTAAACTCCAAAATGGCCCATGTCACTTCTGAATTCGACCATATTTACTTACTCCTTATTTGATTTTTGGAATTATGACGTTCTTCCAGCAAACGAGCGATAAACCAACAAAGAATATCCTATTTTTCAAACGATTATATGGCAGCCATGCAGATTGTCAACAATTTTCTATCCCAGCTGAGGCGGTCATCCATCCGCAGGCAACTAAGTTTTAGCGAGAAACAAGTTTTACTTGCCACTTGAGTGTAAACAAGTAAACAGTAAAAGCGGATACCGGCCACATGCGCTAGCGAAATCGTAATGTCGTTTGACCTTTAAAAGTGAAAATATTCACAAGTGTTGTTTCTTCAGCAATGTATTGAAGTTTGAAGAAAAGCTCTAAGTGCTTGCATCACAAATGGAGGCGGCAGTTATAACTAACCACCTGCTTCGCAATTGCCACCGCTACTGGAAAAGCTGCAAGCGCTGCATTTAATGAAAAATGCCTTTTCACGACAAACGGCAGTTCGTTTGCCTCGCAAATACTTCGACCGTAACAACTTGGACGCTAAAACTTTCAATATGACGATGAGCATCACTGTTGGTTAGAGAAAATGCATTTTTCCGATTTAGTGTTTTTTTTTTATTATTGGCAGAGGAAATAATTTGGAAGGCATTTTGTGTGCATACATAAATTCGAAACCTTTATTTCTTCACTTTTTGCGTCATAATTTTCACATCTTCTGTTGATTATGAAATTGCGTTCATTACAAAAACCAGTAAGATATTAATCATGCAAAAATTAAAAACATAGCTCTTAAAACCACCAGAAAACTTATAAATTGGTTAACAAAACTAATTTTGTAATTGACTATTTCTAGAACATTAAATAAAGAAACCCGAAAACTTGATCTAAAAATGATTCGAACAAACATTGAGGAACCCTATTAAGCTGGCATTTCAGGGTACTATTTTATATAAGGAAAATTTGAAAGTTAGGGGGGGCTCGAGCACCCCCCTGCCCCTACCTGGCTACGCCCATGGCTATGAGACTCCCATAAAGAATATAAACGAAACTATGATACAAAGATAGAAGGTAATTTCATGTATTGGCATTCGTTGTTGTTGCCGACCATTTGACTTTTAACAAATTTATGACGTTTAACTAAAATCATGCTACCACATTCACTAGCAGCAAACATTTGTATTTCTTAAAAATGTAAAAGAAATGTTTGAAGTTGGTGAAGTTGGTTGAGAATATTAAAAGAAAAGTCTTGCGCGTTTCAAAACTGCAAGAATTCGGTACACCTGTGCAAATATTTTTAAACCTCTAAACGATGTACCGTTATACGTGGAATAGGGAGGAGGTCGAGTTAAAATCATGCCCTGCCGCTTGTAGCTGTACCACTTTTTGGATTCTCGGAATTTTCCAATAAAGATGTGGCGCTGCTAAAAAATTTACTATATATACATATAAGCACGAAACAACATACATACATATGTATTTGTGACAAGCATTAAGCACATAAGATGAAAACTACAGCAGTTTCATTTGATACAATTTTTGTTTATAACAAATAAGAAAGTCTAAGTTCGGGCCAGGCAGAACATTAAATACCCGGCGCAAGTATCAAATACACTTAGGTCTCTTTTTATGCGTTTTTTTTATGCGGATTTGGATTTGTGCGGTTTTTCAAACAATTTTTTCGCTGTAGCGATTTTGCTTTTTTGAGAGTTTGTATTACATGTTTTCAGTTTGTAACAGACAATGCTTTTGATAAGTATTTTGTCTTTGTATTCTTACATAATTCATATAGTATTTATTGTGGCATTTTTTTTTTGTTTTTGGTTAAAATACAGATACAATTTTATTTAATTGATTAATGTTCAGTTTTACATGGAATACTAAGTGCTGAGTATCTGAATTTATGCGGTTTTAGAAAATGCTGGAATGCATCCTCGGTTTTTGTATGAAAGTAAAGAACTTTTTTTTACGCGGCTTTCTGAGGAACGCATGTACCGCATATAAAAAGACCTAAGTGTATATGTTTTTCGCCTTTCCGAAAACTCCCACTGCATGGTGGTCTTACCCCTATTTTAAACATTTTTGATAGAACGTTCAGTTAGATATAATGAGATTAACTTATATATAGTCATATGTGGGCGGCATTACGCCCATTTTCCAAAATTCCAAATAATGTTACTTCTATTCAAGGGATTGTTGTTAGTATCACTTTTGAGTAAATTACCATCCTTAAATTTCGAAATATCGAAGTTTCAAGAATTTCTGAAATTTACCGTTATATGAAAAGTGGGGGTAATTTTAGTCCGATTTCAATAATTTTCGATGTTTTGCTTTTATGTGGCAAGAACAATAACCATACCGACTTTGGTACAAATTGGTACGAGCGGCTACCGAGATACATATGTATGTGTGATCATAAGTGCACTATTTGGCTTTATTACTCAATTGTTAAGTTGAAAAGTTGGTCTTATTGCTCAACGAGAAATGAAATAAAGCAAAGTTTTGTTATTTCACATTCAATTGGGAAATGACACAAATTTGCGTTATTGCCGTTTGTGTTATTTCACTAAATAAACTCATTTCTTCATTTCATTTCTTCATTTTCATTCAGAAAATACTTCGATAGGAATGTCTTCGCTATTTCTAATGTGACCAGGTTCGCTTCCTAAGTCTTTCGATTCACAATAGGTGAGAAGCGTCTACTTTATTACATATGTATGTATGTAAGTACATATGTATGTGTTTATCACACCGAATTTAAATGTGACATGCAGGTCCAAAAACAGGAAACCTAAACATATATACATATATATATTTGCATATACATATTTACGTAAAGATGTACGCGAGTTATGGCCATTTTTCGATGGAAATGAACGACGATAAGCTATAAACCAATATAAAGCGGAAACCTAAATACAAGTGAAAGAGAAGTGAAACACCTAAAAATCATCATAAAAGCGATTATAATAAGAAAGAACCCTTAACCGCTGCTACTATCAAACAAGTTATAATGTTGTCAATGAGCACTACATTGTAAAAACAACAATACGAAATCAGAAATCGGAGACGCGATAGGAAAAGTTGACACAAATATTTCAATTGCTTGTATGTATGCATACATATTTACAACAACGTTCCTTTGCTAGCACAAACACGCAAAACATTTGCAAGCAAGCAAGCAAGCACAACATGCGAGAGCGGGTCGGTCCGCTTTTACAATATGGATTAAATAAATCGATAAAACAGTTCTACGCAAGAAGTATGCATAAATTAAATTTTATTAATGGAGAAAACTAAGAAAGTTGAATCTCATTCACCTTATTTCAGCTTTTTCGTTTCATATATATATATTATGTGTGTACACACATACAATCAGTTTATTTTGGTCATTTTAGTATGTACATATGTATAGCTATGTATGTATGTATACATAATATACATACCACCTTTTTATAAAGCTATTTCTCCTCACTGTGTAAATTAATCACTTATCATTTACCAAAATACACAAACAATGCTGGAAGATTTGCAGTGACAATTCAGTTTTTTGCCTCCTGCAGTTTGAACAAAATCAGTTTCCTATTCAATAGCTCTTCTTTTCCTTACTGTTTCTTCCGTAGCTTTAACTTTCTTCAGCTATTTTTTTATCTTCTTTCACTCTGTATTCCATTGGTCACACTTCCCTTCACATTTTATTCAGGGAATTTCTTCAAAAGTACTCGTATAAAGTTAAAAAATTTCTAAATTTCCACAGTTTCCAAATGCGCACAGTTTTCAAGCGTCGCACCACTTTAAGCTCTTTCCGCCAACTGAATTCAGCGATGTGAACTCAATGCTAAGTAACTCCAAGCTGTCCGTTGTCTCATATCGTTGTTGTTGCAAACATCTGGGAAATACATATGTAAGTACATACGTTCTTACTTATATTTCTTTCGAACTTGCCACTAACTGCTAATCTACGAAATTTAAGTAACAAGCAGTATGAATTTTTTTTAAATTATTTAACTGTTCCTAAAGATGAATATGTAAATGGCAAAGAAATACATAAACTTTATTTCCAAGTCAGAGCATTGAATTGCAAATCCAAAAATGTTAGAAAGCGCCAAGAGAATGTGGCTGACCTGAACAACTAGTTGTAGCGGAAAAACATGCTCCTCAGTGCACTCTCCATGGCTCTCACCGACAGTATATAGATACATAAGTATTAACACTACTTACCAACAACATAATAGTTAATTAAAATGCAAACCATTTTTTCGTATCGTTTTTCTTTATTGCCGATGGCAGTTATGAATTTTCACATAATATTAATAGTTAATTCCAATCATGGCTTACATTTTCAATGCGTCACATTTTGAGTTCATTGAACAGAAGAACTTGTCTAAGTCGATTTGTGCATGCAAATGTGACAAGCGCCAAGAGAAAATATCCGTAAGCAAGGCAGTGTTTTACTACTGGGTTGGTGTCAACATAACTGGCCAGCAGTGTTTGTTTTTTGGTTTTTTTTGGGGACAAGAACTTTAAATCTTCAAGGGTTCAAGGCAGGTTTATTTTATAAGAATTTTCTTGAAGAAATCTTTAGTTTGAAGATTTAGAATTTTTGCGGTGTTTTGAAGAGAAAACTGTTGAAAAGTTAAATCCAGATTATTTAATACGTTAAATGAATTATTATTAAAAGATGGGTATCAATCGAAATGGGTTTGGAAAATATTTATTTCTGAACTATATTTAGCAGTGTTGCCACGTGTTTAAAATAGTCAAAGAAAATATGTGTCACAATGTCAAACGAAAGAGGTTTAAAAAGATTTTAGTTTGAAAATACTTTTAAAGAGAGGCATCCTCCCTGTTTGAAAAGTCGAATTTATTCAAATTAGACACAAGTTTAAAAAAACAATATGAGAGTAAAACGAAAGAGTTTTAAAAGTTCTAGTTTGAAAATATTTCTATTAGCGTTGCCACCTATTCGAAAAGTAATGTGTCTCTAAGTAAGTATGTAAATGTATGCTCCTAAAATTTTTTGTCGAATTCAAAAATTAATTACCAAATAAATTACTTGTGCCTGTAGATATGCAATAAGGTTTTATTTTTTAAAGTTAGAACTTTAATTATTTTTACAAGGATGTGTATATATATCTCTTCGCCTAACAACATTAGCAAGAGATCTATATCTTTTAGTATGCTGAGGGACTTATAAAAAAATATGTCGAATTTCGACAATTGGGCGATACTGGCCAGTTTGAATTTTTTGTCAGAATGCTATGCAGAGCAAAGCAAGGGTGCAATTTTGAGTAGTAGCTAATGCAGTTATTTTATGTTCACTTTGCCGCCAAATCGTTAAGAGTATAAGTTTAACCTTTTCTAGTGTTCATTTCTCTTTTTATTTTCGTTGCATATTTGATTTAAATACCACGTAGATATGTACACAAACAATTTTTTTTAGGAGAAAACAAAACCTTTAATTAAACTTAGCCATCCAATCAGCTTTAATTAAATAATTGAATACAATAGTAATGGTATCTGAAAGCATTTAAAATGGAAATTAGGCCCTCAAAAAGAAAATAAAGTCTGCGGGTACTATTTCCGTGGCTGCTAATGCACTTAATAATTTAAATATTAATAATTAATAAATGTTAAGGGCTAAAATTTTCAGGGAAATTCTTTCAGGTATTTCCCATAAAATTTCGAAGTGGGGGTAAAATAAAATATATTCGCCGAAAAAAAGCATCCTAATAAATCACACACGATCTTAGAAAGTGACACAACTCAAAAATTGGTATAATGCAATAAAAATGTGCACAGAGCTTTTATTTACCTTTAATCAAAAGTTAGAACATTTTTTTTTTTTGTTTAAAAAACCTGAGGTAAAGTCTGCTTTGCCCAAATGATTAGCATGCGTTACGAAATAATTTTTCGCATTTTCTGACGAATGGGTAATTTTGAGTTGTGTCACTTTTGAAGATCGTGTGCGATATATAGATTACTGTTGTACTACAAAAGATTTCTTAATCTTACTGTACTAATGCATTGATTAATAAATGAACTGAAATGAAATTATTATCTTCGGCATCTTTTATTTCTCTCTCACTTGGAAACAACTCAATCTCTCCTCTGAGCGAACTTCTGTGTGAAAGAGAAGGTTCTCATCGCCAGACACCATTTCATTGCACAGGACCACTGGTGGTCCGTGGACCATTGGTTGGGAAACATTGCGTTATACATACATACGTTGCGCATTTTGACGACGCATAAAAGTGGGTAGAACTGTTTTTCTTGCACGAGAATACAAGCACGATTACGTGAAAACGGCTGTAACACTCTATTGCCCTCGAAGCGAGGTGTTCGCATGAGTTGCACAAATGCTGAAGCCATGAACTTGCAGATAATTGAAAATTATAGCAAAAGAAACAACACAAGCAACACTGCCGCCACACTTCTTGACTAACTCCTTATCATCTCCCCATACAATTTGTGTTGCCCGAAGCTTGGTTTAAGACTTTTATGCTTTTATGTGGAATGTTAGTAAAAATGCATATTTAGATGGCTTTTCTCAAAATATTCAAGCAACAAATTTCTGCTCGTTTGAAATATCCGCTTAACTCTACAGACCAGCTTTAATATGAAAACAAGGAACATTTATTTCGCCAAATGTATGTGAAAGTGTCATTTTGATGCCCGAAACCGTTCGTGGATTCTCATTAAAAATTGCCTAAAATTACCTACTTTGTGTTCGTAATATTTAAATAGGAAAGCCAAAAATGTCCCACAACAATGTAGTTTCATTAATAATAGAGATTTTAGATTAATTTTTTGATTAATCATGTTCCTGACTAAACAAAAAAATGTTTACTAATCAGAACTTGAGTAATTACTGTTTAAGCAAAACAAAAAAAAGCAAAGTTAATTGATATCTGAGCAAATTTTTTTTAATTTCCATCAAGGTTGCTTTCAAAGCAAATACAAATTTTCTATATCATAATATAATCAGAATCAGTTGATAAATTGGTTCGTTTTCTTTTAATGCGTTTTTCTTGTTTTCTTATTTAACTTTCTAGTTTATTCTTACATTTGATAAAGTTTTGATTTTCATCATTGTAGTAACCCGTTAAAATGGAAGCCACAAATAAGCTTCGTCCTGTTTCAAAAGGAATTTGTAAAAAAAATTCAGTTTTCATTCATTCAGTTTGTTGCTTAAAGCTGCATAAGGCGATTTTCGGGGCGATTCAACATTGCTCAATTGGTGATTCAAATATCGCTTGCCTTAAAGTAGACAGCAAGTCAACTTTTGCAAGCGATTATCGCCTGCAGCTTTAAGAATAAATAGTAAAAGAAGTAATTCTTTAGTAGATAAGCAACATTTAAGTGAAACCTATGATGAACTTTCTGAGGAGGTGGAAGTCGAAGGGGCCGAAGATCAGTCGATCGTTGATTTTATGGAAGTCATTGGGACTTGTTTTGGAAAATAAAAAAAATATTGCTAAATTTAATGAAATTTTGCAAATATCAGGTATTAAATCATATAAATTAGCTAAAGATTTTTGAACGCAATCGTCCAAACATAAGAAATTAAATGAAATTCGGCCAGTTTTTGAAAATGAATTGCAAAAGCAAATATAAGAGCTGCTGGAGACAATCCCTTTCGAGCCAAATAAGTAAATAGGGAATGCCAGATCTTGTTACGATTATCGTTGTTTAGTTAACGGATTCACCAAAATCCCCTGGGTTCGTATCGCCGGATTGTTAGATAAGCGCTCAAGATCACAAAATTGCAATACAATCAACTTTATTGTACAACAAACACTTTACAATACTTTTTTATTTTTGCAGTGAAACTTCTTAGGCGGCGGTATCGCAAAACTGGAGAGTGAAATTTTTAAAACTGAAAACGTTACATGAGTGAGAAGGAAGATATGGGTAGTATAGGGAAGGGGAAAAAGGAATTAAAGCGACGCATGACGGGTACGAATACGGTTGCCAGACGTACTGCTTTTGGGAGTAAACGTACTCCTTTTTATTGCAATGTACCCCCTTGTACTCCCAAAAATGTGTGGAAATGTACTCCTTTATTAGCTTTGTATTTCTTTTGTACTCCTTTTACCAGCTATTAATATTTTATCATATACAGGGTGTAAAATAATATCTGTTGCNGGAATTAAAGCGACGCATGACGGGTACGAATACGGTTGCCAGACGTACTGCTTTTGGGAGTAAACGTACTCCTTTTTATTGCAATGTCCCCCCTTGTACTCCCAAAAATGTGTGGAAATGTACTCCTTTATTTGCTTTGTATTTCTTTTGTACTCCTTTTGCCAGCTATTAATATTTTATCATATACAGGGTGTAAAATAATATCTGTTGCACAGTTTTTTTGTTTTGAAAAATAAACGGGGCCTTTATAGATTTTGCGATGAAGTAGTTTATTGTTAATTATCCACAGATTTTACTTCAATTTTATTAATTTGTTTTTAAATTTTAACCTTCATTTGGGTTTACCGGCAGTAAAGACGTTGGGAGAAAAGCGCAAGTCTCCGTCGGTTACTTTATTACATATCTTCTGTAACCATAGGCTAATTTCCCCCATTTGGGTCCTTTATACTCCGCCTTTTGTCCAACATAAGGCCTCAGACTCAGCAATCGAAAAGACTCGAAACTGGTGACTAGGACGGACATTCATTCGACCAACCCTATACAGTTTTTTCCCCCCTTTTTTATACAACATCTAAGAAAAAATACACCTGAAAAAGAGGTTCGTGCCGCATGTACTTCTCTCCCAAAGCTGGCAAATTCAAATCAGGATTAAAATTTTAAAACCAATTTATAAAATTTAAGTAAAATATTTACAAAGTTAACAAAAAAACACAAAATCTATAAAGAACCCTTTTATTTTTCAAAAAACCTGTGCGACAGTTATTATTTTACGCGCTGTCATTTTTCTAAGGGGTCCCTGGGGACCCATAGGGGCCCTAGGTGATCGGGAGTAACATTTTTGTCAATGGCGGTTCATGCCCTCTCCAAAAAGGTCGGAAAAGGTGCCACGTCCACTCCCCCTTCGATAACCATCTCTTTAACAACCGTCCCTATTGGAAAGCCAACCCATATAGTTATTTATTTTTCGAATTTATTGTTGCTTTGAAAAAAATTTCTAAGATATCTTTGTTTGTTTGTACCTAATTAATGGNTAACAATAAATTGCACACAAATTTAAAAAAAGAAATTGTACTCCTGTTTTATGTCATGTACTGCTTTTTTTCTATCGAAAATATAATTGTACTCCTTTCTCCGTTTCAAAATCTGGCAACCCTAGGTACGAATACCTACATATGTATATATGTATGTTTGAATGCACGTATGAATGTATGCATGTAAAAAAACAGCATCAAAAATCTCATTCTTACGACTCCGTTGAAAAGATTTTTAAATACTTTTATGCAGATTTTTTAAGCTTAATCTGTTTTGTCATCTGAGGGGACTTTTTTCAAAAAGTTCTTTAAGAAACTATTTTTATTCATAAAAAAACTACATTTTTGGAGGTATTTTCAAATCGGTCCAGCTCACTTAAATCTTAATATTTTTCCGAAATATTTTGGTGGACATTTTAAAATATAATAAATTTTGTAATGCCGGCGGAAAAACCGCAACTTTTTTTTGGTGATGTAGTCTAATGTACATATGCTTGTGTACGTACATACATATGTTTGTGTACATGTATATATGCACATATATAGTACAAACGGAAACAAATGTAATAAGCTGCTCGTTGATATAAATGCGAACTATATTGATTGTAAAAAATTATGTGTTTGTTGTACATTTGTTCATGTTTGTCATTGTGCTTGGTATTCCCTGATGATCATATGTGAGGATGATAGCAAGGCCAACTTATATAAGGTAGTGTTACAGGAGCAGTTGAAATTTTCGTCCGATGTTTCTTAAAGAAAGCCATAAACGTAGCGACCGTTGGTTCAACTTGATGTTGTTTTGCTCTAGATTGCACCCTTTGTGGGCCTGTTGAATGAATTTATGTCTTGGTTGTATGAAAGATCAAAAAATTTGGATTTTCTGGCAAGTTGTACAACTTATCGCTACATTAATGGCCATGTTGTACAAACTCATTTAAATTGCGTTTATTTTGTACACTAGATAACCGAAAATGGATAACTCAGCCGAAATAGGTACGTGCTTTCGTTGAATTTTATAAATGTAAGCCGAAACTATGAAATTGTTAAAATGAGATTTTACAATGAGACTACTCGCAAAATTACAATGTTTGTGGGCAAAACATCCAACTTTATTGCGGATTGATTTGAACCAACATTTTCGACTTGCATTATGTCAAAAGAATGTGTCTCTCCCATTCACTTCTAATTTTCCGTTTATGAGTATAAATTCATAAGAAAGGGTATTAAGTGCAAATAAAGAAAAGAAGAAAATAGAAACTTTGATAACGAAAAGAAAAAAAGCTAGCATATGCTAGCAGTTTAACTATGTATTGCCATTTACTTCAGGACAGTTTGTGTTATTAATTAAAGCAATTTCCAGTTGCTGGTAAGCGCTAGTCTATATTTCCCAATATTTCTTATAGTGGCACCTGTTTTAAAAATTTCTGAGTTTGAGGTTCGTACTCGGAAATTAAGTTCAGTGCGCTTAGAAATTCTATAGAAGCCCAGAAGTTTGTGAAAAAGTTCGCAAGCTCGATTTCCAGTTCAGTGCACAAAATGTTAGTCCATGGGGTTGAAATCATTGAATATTTTAATCTTCCAATAGGTCCACTATCAGAAGATGCTTTTGAAGCCAGCATGAAGAGTTCAAAAAAAAGTCGTTCGAAAAAATTCGCGAGAAGATACTAATAGAGACATTAGGTCACACTTACTATACTCGTCTGATCCTCGTATTTCCTCTGAAAGAAAAAATACAACTAAAACAAAAAAACATCATTGTGATATAAACTCGTTTCTTGTAATAGAAAATGAACAAATTGAAATATAAGAAAACTTAATTTTATCAAAGGTAGGTTTTGATAGTTTTATTTATTTCTTGTGATTCCTCTTCGCAGGAAGATTAATATCCGCAGCCTTTTGCTTTCGTTAAATTAAATTTTCAACTTGTTCCACTTCATATTTATATCGTAATATACAATAAGGGTTGGTAAGTAAATTATTAATACTAGTGTTCGCCCAGCGGTTGAAATTCAACCGATAAAATTAAGGATAGTTTATGTAAGTTGAATGAGCTAAAATAACATTAGTTGGAATGGGTTAAGTGGAGGGGAGTTTAGCTTAGTACTTGG
>NW_016160957.1:1650-27901 GCF_001687245.7 Rhagoletis zephyria | reverse complement strand
GGCATTGGTATTGGTGTGACTTTTGAATTGATTTTTTCGCTCTATTTTAAACTAATTTGAAATTTTAAAAATTGCCTGCACATCAGCATCAAAATACCTTTCTAATGATATATAATTGTTTATACCTTAGAAGTACAGTTTAGCCGTAAAAGGGGTGTAAAGGAAACATGATTGCCTATTTATATAATGATTTGAATAAATTAGGATTATATTAAATGATTATCTCGCCGTTATTAATTTGTTATATAAGATGTGGGAGTAGCGATTTGTCTATGGATGGTGAGCGGAATAGTAGGCTAATCTTAATTGTATTAAAATTCTCAGTACATATATATGGGCAAATCTAAAAAAAAACATGGTAATCTTTGTGTTATTTAGCTTTATTTTCACTGTTGTAAACTATATCAAGCTGGTTGCTTTTGGATACAATTCAATGACGTATACTTGAAGCCTCAAAAAAAAATTGGATCAATTTGCTGTAGAACTTTTGAATTACAGGTGTTTAAATTAAAAGGAAAATCATGAAAAAAAGTGAATTTTTTACGTTATTTTTTTTTAAGAGGTCATAACTTTTGAAGCACACTATATTCTGATTTGAAATTTAATTGACATTTAGCACTTATGTTTACACTTCATATTTAGTAGGTAAGAAAAGTGTGCATTAAAAAATAACGAAATGGCAAGCAACTCAAAGTCTGTAACTCCACATTTCACGATTTTCAAAATTTTCGGTTTATCGCATATAGTTTTTGAAGCATTTTATCTTAAGGACTTTTTATGTATGTATTGTTTTTTACAAACAATTACGAATAATTTGATACCTTAACAAGAGGTGTGCTTTCAGAATAAACTAACTTTTAAAGATAAAAAAGTATGCGATCTTGAGCGTAATTTTTATTTCAAAAACATCTTAATTGAAGGCACATTTGGAAAATACGGCGAAACGATCTAAATCTTTTTATAACTACTAGTCCTTATAACGTTGCATATACCTGTAAAATGCTTCAAAAAAATTTTGTCTAGAAGTGTGTGTGTAAAAACCCTGATTTACTACTCCTGCTCCTTCTTTTAGCCAGAATATTTCGAGCGTGATATTAAATAAACTTTTTGTCCACAATAAATGCTCTTACTTAACTGGAGCCTTCTAAATTCAATGGCGTCCCCATTTTTAACCTATTGGCTCCACTTTTCGAGATAGATGTACTTGAAACTTTGCTTAAATTTTAACTATTTTATAAAAAAACTCCCTCGGGTTTGAAGATATTTTACTAAAATTTTGCACACGATTGTATATCACTACCTCTTAAAATCATCGAAATCGATTCACTATAACATCTAGCGCCCATACAACTGATTGTTCAGAGACGTTGTTTTGCCTTAGAACTGCTCCAATTAAACGGGTAAAAATTTTGTATAGGTTCACCTTACAATATGATATCAGATATGAAGTTAGTTGTATTGGAGCTATATGTTAAAGTGATCCCATTTCGATAATTTTAAGAAATAATTAAGGTAATATTAAAACACCGTTATGTGCAAAATTTTAGTAAAATAATTTCACAACTGAGGGAGTTATTTATAAAATAGTTAAAATTTAATAAAATTTTCAAGAAGCGTTATCTCGAAAACCGGAGTCAATCTGGCAATACAGGGGGTGCCATTGAATTTAGAACTTCCCATTAAGTGAGCTCAACTTTCAAAGTCTTTGTTAAAATTTACAACTTGCACAGCGTAATGTGAACCCAGCTTATTCTTTTGTTTTCTATTTCATGTTTATTACTCGTTTAACTTTTTAAGCACTTGATTTAAATGAATTACACTTATATTAATCGATTTATTAAGAAATGTCCATATACTTATAAATAAATTTCATCTGTGTGAAACTATAATTGAAAAAATATTCTAATCTTAAATAAAAATTCGCTTGTTTTCGACAAATTTATGGTATGTTGGGAATTAGAAAGGGGTCCAGCGTTGAAAATAATACGCTCATACGGGGACTAAGGTTGCATATCGTCCCGTTTCTGCCTTAATCTCGTATCTGCAATAGAGGTATCTTAGAGAGTGTAGGTAAAAATGCTTAAGGCGTGGCAGTTCCTAAGTTAAGGTACAAAATTTTATCGAAATTGGACCACGTTTACAATTTTTGTCCGCAGCTTATATGGGGACGTTACACTATGCGCCTTGGATATTCATACTTCGCCGCAGTCTGGCGGAGAGATATCGACGTCTTCGTCATTGACTGGGGGCTCGGGTCCGTCTCCATTACTTTCAGTGGTGCTGCCATTCAGTAGGGTGAAAAAGTGATCCCTCCATAATTTAAATACGTCCTGGACATCGGTCACTAAGTCGCTATGGTTGTTCTTATAGGAGTTCGTCCAGGTATCGAAACCTTCCGTAAGTCGTCTAACTCCCTGGTGAAATTTTTGCAGCATTTTTCCTCTCCTCTCTCTCCTCTCTTCTTATTACTGCAAATACGTCTTTACCTCTTCAGTTCTGTATAGCGGTCCCTTGCAGATCAGCTGACACGACCTGTATTATGAGATTCTCGCGTTATCGAAAACTCACCACCGCATGACGAAGAGGTTGTCGTTGCTTCTCTGTCTCTCTATCAGCTGCAATTTCATATGCTGATACGGTCGCAGGTACGAAAGGGCGCTCTGTCGATGGCTGGTTGATCTTTTAGACGGCGGGACTTAACTAGTAGAAAATGTGATTACACTGCCCGAGTATGTCGGTTTGTCGAATAGTTCTCTCAGGTATGCGAGTCGAGTAGCAAATAAATGGGTCATCTGCTGTGATTGCATCTTTTCGTCTTTGAGGTTTCCTTGCATTAAGTGTGTATAGTAACAAATATTTAGTCAGTACTAATTTGTACTGTAACCTGCAAATTTTTACTGGAAAAGTGTATAATAATCCAGAAAATATGCAAGAGAGCACGTGTAAGTGCTTGTGGGTAAAGCAAAGAGTTTAAAATTGATTTATAAATAGTAAAATTTTAACAGCAGAATGTCAAAATGGTGCAACAACTATTCACTTGCACGTTTTTACTAGTTTTGTGTTCAATAACTTTTTCTGCTAGTTTTCTCTTCTTCAAAACTTTACGCTCTATTTTGCTTTTACGCTATCGCTGCAATTTTTTAGTAGAGAAGATACTATACAAACCTATTGTTAGGCGCACAGAGGCGGCAATGCCGAGTCAATGCTTGTCCCTCGGAATGTAGGCACCTTTCCCTTTAAGTGTCCGGATATTCCAGCTGCTTACCCTCAAATCATAGTCCTTTATTCCTTGTGCCTTATGCATAAGAATCACTTCTGGCCACTCCCAGGTGAATGGCAGTCAAAAGCTTTTCCCACTTACGTGGACCTCCGCGCTAGCTTCTCTAACTTAGATGTCGAGCCCCCGCTAGTACGGAGCGGTAGATTTAAAAAGCTTTGTAAAGTTTTAATTTCATACCAAGTTCCGATTCATAAATCATTTACATGAATTCCGCAATGAACTTTGAATGTATTTAAAAAAAACTTACTTTAAAAATTATATATTTGAAAGCAAGTTAAATTTGTACAAAGTAATGATTCCTCTTGGCTTGGTCCCCATAAAACCATTATATCGACATACTTACATAAATACATATCGTCGATGTTTTTGCCAAACCGCCTATCTTACGGCACTCAAATTTTACAGGAGAGCGAAAACACGTTCCCAAATCTAATTTTTGCCACAACGGCGATTTATTTAGGCGGTTTTGCAACTGGCCGATAGAAAATAATCATACTTTTAATAAGGGTGTATTATATATATATGTATGTATATTTAAGTAAATATGTGTTAATATATGTATAGATATGTACATACATAAATTTTCTTAAAGCAGACTAGATAATCTAAAACTAAACAAATTATCATTTTATATATGTACATAGGTACGTATGTATGTACATAAATAACAACGCTAAAATTTACAACATTCCTGTTATTTTATAGCTAATTACTTAATAAAGTTATCAATAAATAGCTTTTGATCGGCATAAATTAAATATTTACAATGTTTTGTGCTGCATTCAGTGCAGTGAATCTTGCCACATCAATTTCTTACATATATATAAATATTTACACTTAACTGCATATGTATTCTACAAAGATGTGTAAAGAACCGACAGATCACTGATCACTTTTCCTCACTTATTATGAAATATTTAAATAATACTGCTGCTAGCACTTGAAGTTCTCCTTTCATAGTATATAAAACATTTAGAATTAGGTACATAGTAATTATTGCAAAAGGTACTTTTGAAATTAATAAAGCTCAATTTTCATAAAATAAATTTGTTTGGAATCCTTCGCTCTTTGGGCATCTTATTGAAAACATCGAAATTGAAAGAGAATATACATATTGGAAAGGGAACATTCTTTCATCGTCATATTTCACATTCGAACTCAGATATCCGATGATTGAAGTACACCATACCGTGCTCTAAATCCTCACTAAACCCGCTAACATCCATATAGTCAGAGCCGGTCGCATCATCATCGACCCACTTGTGTAGAGAGCGTGATATCTCCTGTCGTGCATATGAAAAGGATGGACGTAGATGAGGATCCTTATGCCAACAGCGTACCATTAAATTGTAGAACTCATTACATCCTTCCTTAGGTAGCTCAGGCCTTAGTCCGCTCGGAACTCGTCGCATAACTTCCCTACCCGAATGATTGGCGTATGGTGTTGAACCTAAAAAAAAACAGTGAGTTTATATACACCCCGAATGGTATTTTAAATTCAATGTATACCAAGTGTTGCGATTTCCCAAAGGACAATGCCAAAAGCCCACATGTCGGTCTCCCGTGTAAAAACATGATATTGTAATGCTTCCGGTGCCATCCAACGAATCGGCAAAGCTGGCCTGCGGCTAATTGTATCATGGCCTTGACCAAGGCCATGCGAATTATATTTCTTTTCTTTTAGGTCTTTTTTTAAGGTTGGACTGCCATCTGAGCAATTTGAGTTGTTGTTGCTCCATTGGTTAACTGTGAAACGGCTTCGGAAATCAAACTTGATTTTTTTCGCATTACTATGAACTATTTCGTTGGCATGGCATTTCTCGGCCTCTTTTTTCTTATGCTCAGAATCTAAGTCAATCGACATTCCGAAATCGCAAATTTTACAAACTCCATTGTGATCTAGTAAAACATTTCGTGCTGCCAGGTCCCGATGAACGATCTAAAAATATAGAGACCCGTATAAAATGTACATACAACTACGAATATGTTATACCCTCTTTTCGGCGATATACTCCATGCCACAAGCAATATCCAGTGCGAAGCCAGCTAGCGTCCGTGGTGATAGAGGTGTTAGACTACGCCCTCCCGGTACCGACGCCGGTAGAATATTGGAAGCACTTCGCGCAGCCCGCAGTAATGAGAGCAACCTTCCCCTCATCGCGTACTCCATTATAAGCATGTGCGGCTCTATAAGTAAAAAAGTGTTTTTTTTTTTAATACTCGTCATGGATTTACTTCTTCAAAATGTGGAAAAACCCACCATTCTCTATGCATGCCCCAAGCAGTGTAACAACATTCAGATGCGAACCCAACTTTCTCATAATGTCCGCTTCCTCCTTTAGGCTAGTCTGTGCGCTGCATTTCCGAATGGTTTTAACTGCCACAATTCGTGTTGCACCAAAATGGCCGCTGAGGTCATCAGCCTCAGCTTTCCACACTTGTCCGAAATTTCCCTCGCCAAGCAGACTTTTCAGCCGGATATTGTTACGCTCGAATTCCTGGTCACTCGTCACAGAGGACTGTTCGTCATAGCGGTTGTTTTGGTTTACATCTCGAGATGTAATCTTGCCATGCGAAATCGTCTTATGATGGATCGATTGATGGTGCGATGTTTGAATATTATGGCGATCGGCATCATAATCTTCCTCCTCGTTTTTAATGCGGTATTTGGAATCAAGTTTCTTTACTGGACTTATGGGTTGTTGGTCGGTAATACACACATCGAAATCTTCTTCGTTTTTGATGCCACGGCGGAGCAGATAGGTATGCACAAAATAAAGAATAAGTGCACAGAGCGGTATTATACCGATTCCCGCCAGCACCATTGTGGCAATGTTAACACGTCGCATCTCGAGTGATACCTCGCTCTCCTCAGGCACATAAGTAGACTTTATATCTGCTCCAGCATCACTAGAGTGTTCATTCCGAGTTGATTTTTCTAATGAAGTTGTCTCAATAATGCCCACGAAAGAAGAACGATTAACTAAATTCATTTGGGTAGACGTATTTTCTACTTCCATAGCGGAGGTTTCAGTACGAGGATTCACAGTAGAACGCACAGAGGTCAGCACTGTGGTATGCAATATGGAAAGCTGGGTATCGGAAGTGTTTAGCACTGTCTGGGCGGTCGAATGATTGAGAAATATAACGAAATTCTCATCGTTTTCTATTACTTGCGTTAGGCTTGGTCCTAGTGATCGAAGTTTCTCTATATCTTCTTTAATATCAATTTTCGGCCGTGCAGTATTAGATAATGAGGAAACCGTTGTAGAACGTATGGTAGGGATAGTTGTTGGTACAGTTTCTGAATACAAGCCCTTACTAATTGAAGTCTTAGTTATGGAGGGAGTAGGAGTAGTTGAAGATGCACGGCTCGTACTGGGATAAGGCCCAAGAGATAGAATCTTTACTGGCACCACGTCTGTCACTGCTTGTTCCAGGATGTTTGGAAGTGGTGAAGAGCTTAAAGTTAGATTACCTATGTTTATAGTCTGCGTATCGACAGCTATACTTTTTTCTTGCGGTGTGATAAATTCAGACGTACTATTTTTTTGAAGCACTGACTCATTCATGGGACGCTCCGCCTGTGATGTTTCGTCTTCCTCGCCGAAGACCCGTATTATTAAAGGAGAGAAGGGATCTGAAGTGGTAGTCGATTGCACCGGAGGCGGTAATTTATAACTAGCTTTCCTTCCGACATTCGAGTTATTTGATTCTAAAGTTTTAATGGTTGAGGTTTCCTTTTCTGTTGCAGAATCATTAACTTTGATATTTAACAAGGGGGTGCTTCTGGCTTCTGATGGGTTAGTAGAACCTAATGCACTTGCGCGAATTGAAGGCCGCCGAGCATTGACATATCCCCGATCTCTGTATTTATACCGCGAACGACTGCGCTCTACTGCTGATAAAGTTGACGTAGATCCAACGGATGCCTGAGTAGTAGAAGCTAAGTGAGCAGCGGAAACTTCCAGCAACTTGGGGTGATCTTCACTCACCGAAGTGATTGTCAGAGTGGCTGGTTTAATTGGCGGTAGTTTTTGACCAAAGTACAAATACGGTTTTATATCGTCATCCTCAACGGAGCTGGGAGCTGCAGTTACTGGTACTAAAAGCTTATTTCTAGTACGAAATTTCGTACTTTTTGCCACATCTGGTATATGATTAGAAGTGTCATTTTGCTCCTTTGCCACAACAAATAGGCCATGCGATGATTCATCTGTGAAGAGAATTTCGTTGTTGTCCCGGTCGGAGGATTGGGTACCTATACCAGTTTGGGATGATGGGCGAACAATCACCATACTGCTCGCAGCCGTAGAGTTGGCGACTGGCCAAGAAGTCCGCGAAAAGTTGGAGCACTGCCTCATGCAACTAGCGGTTGTACGTCGCGTAAAATTCTTTGTGCAATTCCGTAAACATGCCGAGCGTGGGTCGGTTGGTGTCTTAGATGTGGTTCCCAGTGATGCTACTGAAGCAGTTCGCCATGTAGTTACAGGGCGGGTACGAAAGCTACCGCGATGCAAAGCATTTCGACGGGCGGCCAAAACGTTCATAAGCTTCCGCTCTCTCTCTTGCGCTGAGATGTTTTGTGTATTGGAGGGTCGTACAGGTCTGTATGTTGTTGGAGAAATGACTGGAATTTCCGATGCATCTGCAAGAAATAATAATACATATTATGGCATAAAGCCATATTATTCATCGTTCCAAATAGAGCTTGGCACTTTATGATTACGATTACATTTTGATTACTTAGGATTACGATTACTGTAATTGTAATCCCGAAAATTTTCAGCATTACGATTACTGAAATTGTTAGTGATGTGCTGAGTCGGTACTTTGAAGTATTGATCGATACTCGGTACCGAAATATTAGAATTTCTAATAAGAGTCCGCAATACCCACAAATATTGAATAAAAGCTATTGAGTGATCGTTGAAGTCATTAATCTATGGTTAAAGAAGTCTATTTATCCACATTATTTGGATCTGAACGTTCCCGTTACTAGATTAATATCTGCCTCTGCGGCAACCACAATGCAAATCGTAATAATGTTACGAATTAACAATGTTTCCGCAATAACTGTTGCAGTTGGTAAGGCTGTGGCAATAAGTGCAAGAAGGCTCAAATACTGACTGTTTATCTTTTGAGAAAGCATCGTCTTATTTGTACCTTTTTTCATATGTATAAAATAGCAATGATGCATCTTGTGGTTCAATGTTACTACAACTATACAGATTAAACTTTTATGAGATAGAAACTCGAAAGGATAACATAGTCAAAGATTCAAAGTACAAATTTTTCATCTAATGAAACTACTTCATAGTTTTTCTCTTTTTACTTGTAATATAAACATTTCTAAAATAAATGTATTATTTGATTGTTCTTCGTATTTTCTCTCTTTTTTTAGTGCCTTATTTTGCTTTTTTTGCAATACCTAGTGCCTTTTCCAGCCTATTTCGTTATTTTGTTTTGCCTTTTTTATAGGTTTTTAGGTCCTAAAAATCCGTTCCCTGCTTATGATTTTCACGGGGCATGAATTGGCAGACTATCTCATCAACTGGTATGATGCTACTAGTATTTCTACTAATAGATGCTGATGCATAGCCTGCCAATTGACATCTCATAGGATAAAGGAAAGAACGTGAAGTAGTTGAAACGCAAACCGGTAGAATTCTAGTTCACAACTATGTAGTAGCTTTCCCTGCAGGGTATCTTCAAGATCAATTCAATTTACATACATCGTATATGTAATACTTCCCGGGATTACAGCTCCTGACTCCCGAGATTTTTACTGATTCAATTACAGAATGAACGGGATGTTGATAACGAAAAAATAAATTTATTTGACATGAAACACGAGAAATACAGAACACTAAACGTTGCATTCCAAATGAACTTGAGCCATTTGTAATTGGAAGTGAATTTCAGGACCTGCCTAAATAACTGTAAGAAGTCGAAATCCCAAAAATTCTCGGGATCCCGGGTTTAGAATTTTTGCATCCCGTAGTCCCGGGATTGTTAAAATGCTTCGGGATTGAATGCCCTAGTACCCAGTAAAGTTAGCCAATCATTTGACGCAATTTGAGATTTCTACGCTAATCAATAAAGTGTTATCAAGAATGTACTCGATCCTTAAAAGTATCGATACCAAAGAACTCGATCCTCAAATTAGTCGATACTTCCTAAGATAAGATAAGATTTCAGACTTTTGATTGAAATAATTTACACTCACCTTCGGCGATGTCAAGCACTCCTTTCGAAATGTTGTCATTGTTTTCCGATTCGCCAGGAATTTGTGTCGGCTCCGCTTTATCTAATGTTAATGAATTCAATGCTGATATGGAGTGGTGTGAAGACGTTGTTGGTTCGGTGAATGAAGAAATAGTAGACGGCAGAAAAGTCGTAGATTCCTTGAATAAGGCTATTGAAAATCTCGAGCCTCCAACTTTTTCTTCATCTCCTAATTTTATATTTTGTGCTGATTGTGCATTGCGCCGTTTAAGTCCGTGGGGGTTACTGTAGATTGTGTTTTCTGTGGCGCCGACAAATTCCACTCCTGTCGATGTTTCTTGCACGCTGTCATATTCGCCTTCAAACGCACTACTTCTGCTGTGGTTGGCTGGTTGCGAACTCGCTATGTTCCTACCATTGTAGCCGCTGAATATTGTCAGGAAAAGCACCGTCACTATCAGCTCAACTTCGTATACTTGCCATTGATTTCTCATCATCACCATTTGTTAATGGTGCGAAGATGACGGACTGTCGCTGATTATAAGCTAGGGGCTAATTTAGCTACGCCTTTTTTAAGATTTCAACGTGCCTCAGTATGTATGTATGTATGTATGTATGTATATTCAAGCCACTTTCTTTTTAATGTTGTATATCTATTTCAACCGAATACATACTTAGATTAACGACCCATGGTGTTGATACATTCGTATAAATTTAAGTATTCCAATCAACTTTTCACTAAGTCTTTTGGTGATATAGTGATGAGCGTTTTTGATGCATTGGTTGCTGTAATTTAAAAATTTTAAAAGAAACATTAAAGTTTAATATAAATCTTGTGTAAATAACTTTTCAGGAAAATGTGTACCAGCAGCAAACATACACTTGTGGTCAGCTGATTAAGTTAAATGACATTTTGACCAATGTTGGTTATTTTTCTTTTGTTTATAAAAGTCTAGCACATTACATAACCAGCACCACATAAATCAACATTTCAAACTTCGTACAAAAATTATAAAAAATCAACAAACTTTAACAACTACACCCAAAAGTTTCAAACTTTTTATTATAAATTTTTAAAAAAATTATAGGTATGCAGTTTTATAGTCCATTAAATTTTAAATTTCAAAGACGCTGGAAAATCTTGTGCTAGGCATTTTCCTCCATATAAAAGTAATTAGCGAGCAGACTTTATATGTCTTAAAAAAAAAAACAAATAAGCCAATGTAGGGTATTTAGCACATTTAAAAAATCGATCCTTGAAGATTTATTGATGAAGTTTTGATTTGATTTTTTTTTAAGTTATAAACAAATGAACTTTTATATAAACTTTTTTTGTATTGCTATTTCTCAGTTAATATTTGATGAAAGTTAATGAAATTTTGATCATATGACTAGGATTTCATTTAAATTAAGACCACATAAAATAAAAAGTATATTTTTTTTGAACAATAACATTTTTGAAAACAAATAGAAATTTGTCCCAATTCTCAGAAACAAAATTTCTTCATTTTGTTATGTAGAATCTGCTGAAATAATTTCTGGAAAAAACTTTTAGTACATTTCATAAAAACAAATCCTACGAATGTTTAAAAGCATAGACAGACGCCAACGTTGATCCGGATTAACGCCGCAATTGATCTGATCAAAATTGTGCCTTGGCAAATGACGGTAATGCGGATTTACGAGCCGCGGGGTCGCACGTTCGAATCCCACGGCCAGTAGAATATTCATTTAATTTTTTTTATACCCGAGCGCACTTGTGGTACGAGCACCTCTTTCTGGCGTAGGACGGATGGTATTGAAAATGGGCAAAATCGGACAATAACCACGCCCACCTCCTATATAACGGTAATTTTCAGAAATACGAAAACTGCGATATTTTAGTAACTACTGGAGATTATTCACTCAAAATTTACATTTATAATAAGTTTTAGACGAAAAATAAGAATGTTATAAATTTTTGGAAAATGGGCGTAGCCACGCCCACTTATGGTTACATGTATATATCTTGGTAACCGCTACACCAATTTCTTCCAAACTTGGCACAGTTGTTGGCCCTAGTATAACATACGAAATGACCGAACAGTTTTAAAATCGGACAATAACCACGCCGACATCCCATATAACGGTAATTTAGAGAAATGCGAAATCTTCGATAAACCAGTAAATTTTAAAGCTAATTTATTCAAAATTGATGCTTAAAACAATTCTTTACCAAGAAATACGTTTATGATAAAATTTTGGAAAAAGGGCGTGGCACCGCCCACTTATGATCATATATATGTATCTCGGTAACCGTTCTACCAATTTGTACCAAACTCGGTGTGGTTATTGTACTTTCCACATAGAAGCAAAGCGTTGAAAATTATTGAAATCGGACTAAAATTACGGCCGCTTTTCATATAACGGTAAATTTCAGAAATGCTTGAAATTTCAATATTTCGAAATTTAAGGACGCTAATTTACTCAAAATTGATACACCCTTGCTTACCATGTAGCGGTAGCTTTCGGAAAGGTGAAAAACATATATTTAATACTTGCGCCGGGTATTTAATGTTCGGCTCCGCCCGAACTTAGACTTTCTTACTTGTTTATTCATTCAATTATAGCTTCTATATTTTTTTTAAGTGGTTTTTATTGGTTGTTCTTGACTTTTTTAATGAAATAAAATAAAACAAACGAAAATAAAATAAAGTAAAATTAAATATATAAATCAAATAAAATTAAAAAAAAATTTAAGTAACATTAAAAAGAAAATTGGTTCGCAATCGCTCCAACCGAGGATCAAATCTGAGACCTGCAGGCTTGTAGTACACAGCCCTCACCAAATTGTTTTCAAGTTGCACTTATTAGGGTTACAATGTTTTGTTTTAGAGACTTGCATTAATCAAGGAATTGCACGTATTTAGGGTTGCGGTTACCGTGTACCCACTGTATATATGCATTTTTCATCGGATAAACACAAATTAAGTTACGAACAATTATAAGGCTCAAACTACGAAAAAAGCGTTTTTATCCCTTAAGTCCAGATTGTGAGAGGGTATTCAAAATTCTAAGTATGCATAATTAGTTTTATAACTTTATCAGTCCCACAGTGTTAGTACCCCGACGAAATCCTTGACGGTGGTACCGGGAGGGGAGCGTTACATGACGGTAGAAGATTTAGTTTGGGTTGTAGTTTCACACTGACAGGTTTAGGCTGTCGATACTTCCGCCTCGTAAAAAAACATGTGCAGTAATAAGTTAATTATTTAAATCGACGAATAGTTTTATATAAACTTTTGTGAACTTCTATTTATGTGTTTGTGTACAACATTCCTCGATTGGCTACAATAATTATAAGCTATAATAACAATTTTTCAGTAATAGTTATTGATTTTGAAAAAACAAAATTATATTAAATTTCTTTCCGACTACGCCTGTGGGTAGGTAGGTATCTTCAATGTGCACTTAAGCATACAGGCAGCAAAGCAAAATATACTTTAATTATTAAATTACTCTTACAAGGCATATCACTCCACCTAATGACATTAGTGATGCTATAGATGGGCTATAGATCTATATCTTTCCGTCAATATTAGTGACAAGTAAAATTAAAAAGAGTATGAAAAAAGATTGCGAATTTCGACAACTGGGCGATACTAGTGACATTTACGTGCATATATATTTTTCTCTATTGAGTAAAGAAATGCGGTTGTATGTACTCAATTTAATGAAAAACGTACAAAATCAGAGTTTTCCAAATACTAGGGCGGGAAATCATTCCAAACCCGATGAACAACAATTGTTTTTGTAGGTCAGCAATCTCCAGGTTAGTCTTGGTTCAGTAGAAGCCTATCATTCTGCACTGATCAATCTGACCGGAGTTTTGCCAAACTGCCTGAGTCTCTCTGGGGACCCTATTTCATCGGTGGAGATAGTCGTGTCTGGAACTTGATTCGCTCTTATCAAAAAATTTACCATTTTACTTAGTTTTTCGTTTGACAGTAAAGTCCATTTTACGAATTGGCTTGACAATTACTGCTTTGGTTAAATCGAAAAACTAATGTAATTGGAAATTCTCCATAAAATATGTAGGTGAGTGCCCAATTGTAATTTCAATTTCCACATTTAAAGTTATGCAACTCGTAAATGGGGGTGTGTAACCCAATCCAAGTTGAACGAAGCATTCGAATGTTGTACTGCATAAGTTTTAACCAAACCTATTCCATATTTACAAATTCAAATACAAACATATCTACATACATACATACATACATAGTATAGGTATTTACATATGAGCATTTAAAAATTACATTAATTTAAATAAACGTATGTATGTATGTATGTATGCATGTATGTGTGTATGTATGTCAGTGCAAACAAACCGAAGAGAAACTTAAATAAAACTTTTCTAAATTGTGACTTTTCCACTTACTTAGTTGTACATGGTCGGTTAACTCGTTTCAGTTTCTGGTGTTCGTACCTAAACAAATACACACAAAAGCATGTATAGTCCATACTTACAACCATCTCGATTTAAAGCTTTAACTGGTATTTTTAAAACCACAAATCCCTATCCAACCTCAGCCGAAACCCAAACACACCTGTTGTGCTCAGAGCACACATGGAAGTGTGTGTGTGTGAGGTGGCATTTTCGTGTCGTTTTGTGTATTCGTTTTTGTTTTTTACAATTACACTTTACACCCCAGTCTAATCAAACACAAAGACTCAGAGAGTAATATTAGTTAGCTATTTTAATAATAAAGCAAATGTTAATGTTAAAATGTGAATGTTAGTACATATATACTGGCGGACATGCATAACTTGCCACCACTGCTTTTTATGAAGTAGATTTTCGTACATTAATGAAATTTTTGTTTAATATAGTTCATACTGTTAAATAAACTATATACATATCGAGCCCTAACCGCCAAAATAACGTAAGCGACATTTTTTTCAAAATTTTCTTTTTGATGCAGAACTATTCCTAGGGCATCAAGATACATTTCTGCATCAAAAATAAAATTTTGAAAAATATGTCGCTTACGTTATTTTGGCGGTTAGGGCTCGATATGTAAATGAAAGTTTGAAACATTTCAAACTATTCAATAAAAATTTTAGGAAAATTTTCGGGTATGCAGTTTTATATCAATTCTAGTCCATATAATAATTTGGAAGTTTGAAGAGGTCCGAAATTCGCGTTGCTTAAACAAAATATATATTGCGACGGTCTTTCGCCGTTTTTCCCATATATCGCATCCTTTTTATATAGGCGAAAATGCCCAATATTGTACAAAAAAAGTTTTCAAAAATCAATAAATATTTTCGCCATATTATTAGCAATGTGCAATACAAATTCCAGAACATCTGCATGTAAATATAGCAAATTTACTATACATATTACATATTTGGAATTATTTCGTAATTAAATGAATACTTTTTTATTACAAGAATGTACAAAGGTCGGACTAGAAATTGAATTATGGAGTTTAAATATCTGGAAGTAAGCAGCCCTAACCACTCGACAACGGCGGCCGCCGTATGGGTATTTTTTGTAAATAGAATGATATCGACCCCTGAGTGGAAGATCGGTCTCAGTGTTGCCGTTGAGAATTTTCAGAAAGTCGCAAAAAAGGGGTAATTGACGAAAAAAAGGGTCACCATATTATAATTGCTTTTCTTTACTAGTAAAAAAAAAAAACCTAACAGGCTAAGCTAATATTCGCGCCTTGCGTTTTGGTACGCACGCCGTCGAATTTGTTTTTTTGCGTCACCCGAAAGGCTTGCGTACGTTTGCATTTGATTTCATTGAGCGAAACGTCAAATCAAAATGTCACGCAGAACGAAAATTGGAAATTGGGTTAGCTTCATACGTACGCCGTTCAATTTCGATGAAAAATTTTTGACAGCAAATTGGCGGCGTGCGTGAATATTAGGTTAGCCTGTAAGATCCCAAGTCAAAATCAAATTTGCATGTATTATAACATTTTTTCGCCGCTAGAACTTTCCGTTGTTAAATTTAAGCAGAAAATGGCAGGACAAGCTTTAAACAAAACACAGAAATCGAGNTAAGATCCCAAGTCAAAATCAAATTTGCATGTATTATAACATTTTTTCGCCGCTAGAACTTTCCGTTGTTAAATTTAAGCAGAAAATGGCAGGACAAGCTTTAAACAAAACACAGAAATCGAGTTGCTGCAAGGAGGATTTCCTTTAAAAGCTTTAAAAGGTGTATTCTTTTCTTAGTATAGGGTAGAAATATTTCTTAATAGCAGAGGTCTAAAACAAAATCTCTGAAAAGGGGCAAAAGTCGCACATAATTTTCGAAAAGGGTCAAAAAATCAAAATTTTCAAAAAGTCGGGTCAAAGGGTATTGGTGCCCAAAAAGGGTCAAATTGTCCCTTTAGTCACACAACGGCAACACTGATCAACCTATCTCGGCAGCCAGTTCGAAAACGCCCTATCTCATAAAACTTTTCAAGAACACTCTACTTCAGATGTTGGTTGAAGAACGTCCTATCTCAGAATTCGGTTCAAAAACGCCCTATCTCAAATGAAAATACATTGAAAATGTTCTGATATAGGGCGCTTTGAACCGAATTTGAGATTGGCGTTCTTCAGTTAAATACTGAGAAAGGGCATTTTTGATAGTTAGGCGTTTTCGAACTGTGGCTGCCGAGATGGGTCGATCTTACACTCAGCTGTCGATATGGAATCTTAATTAGGGTGGAAAATCATATACATAAATAACCGAGGAATTTCTACTTCGAATTTAGAGAGAGCACACACATAAGTATGTAAATTAGTCGGCCTCAGACGCGGCATGTGTGTACATCAGTGTTGCCAGCTGAGAATTTTTATGTACCATAGTGCCTACCATATCAGTTTCCAAACTACCAAACATTTTTCTATTATTAAAACGAAATTCCTTGAATTCGCGGACTTTTTAGCTACACAAATTAGCAGTAAAAATTAATTAAAATTTCTCTCAAGATAGGCAATTTTTCATTAAATTTCAACAGCTGATCCAAGGCATAACAAGGTAGAAGTGATTTCGACATTTCTCTCTTTTGAACTGCGACTGAAATGTAAATTTTCAATTGTGAGCTGTGCGACTGATTTTAAATACATAATAGAATGAAAAGGAATTGCGAGCGGTGCGTTGTGTTAGTCAAGAGCCTGGACAACAAACTTGTGCGTTATTTTAAACACTCGAATTGTCAAGTGAAGCGGCAATGGTGGGCAAATTGCTGCGATGTTTCATTAGGAGACTCTTCACGTGTGGTCGTGACTTTATTTGTTGCCCATCGCAGCCGAGTATTTCTAAGTGGACGCGTTTGGTCCCAGGAGCAGGATTTATCATACCGAATATGAAAAGAAAATCTCCTTTCATATACATACATGGATAGGCCAAGTTTCAAATGGTGGTCTGATAAAACCTAAACCAGTATTCCTTGTTGACATAAAGAAACTAAAAGTAATTTTTAATAAATTTAATGGGGAGGAAATTTCGAATAGCAAAAATTTAATTGCTAAATTATTGAAGTTAAGTTCTGATGTAAATTTAGAAGATTCAAACTTTATTAATGACTAATATACTTTAGAATTAAGTATTTCAATAAAAAAATAAATGCTCAAAAACATTGGGATAGTAAAGGCAAGAAAACTGTCAAAACGGTTTTATAAATGAGTGTGTTTCATTTAGTGCGTAATTTTGTGTAAGTATGCATTCCCATATTTACATTAAACCGAAAATTCAATAAATAAAATGAAACTGATTCTAATGAGATTTTAAATATTTTCATATTTACAAAAACTTTCATTTCAAAGATGTTGAGTTCTATCAAATATGGTAAATGCATAACAAAGGGTTAATTTCTTTGTTTACATTTTTTGACATTACAGTCAGGTATGAGAGAGCTCAACTGAATTGTCACTTCTACCTTGTTGAATATGCCTTGAGCTGATCCATGATAAAAACCANGTAGAAGCCAATTCGACGTCAAACCTACAAAAGTCAAAGTTTTCGTGAGAGTAAAAATAAAAATGAGCGTGTGTAAGGAAAAATTAAAAAATTACATATCACTGATTGACGTTTTAAAGTAAATTTGAAGTTTATTTTTATTTATTTATTTTCTTTAGTTAAAATTTNTCAAAGTCAAAGTTTTCGTGAGAGTAAAAATAAAAATGAGCGTGTGTAAGGAAAAATTAAAAACTTACATATCATGGTTGACGTTTTAAAGTAAATTTGAAGTTTATTTTTATTTATTTATTTTCTTTAGTTAAAATTTGTTAACTTGTATGTTGTTTTCTGTTTTTTATTTATGAGTTGCAGTGTTGTTGGAGGTACTTTTCGGCATAAGGGACATAGGAACAGCACTTGGCATCAAACGTGCCTTTCCTGTAACTTCCGGTGTATTTGTGAAATCTGCTCCTTTAAAATGCTTAACGCACAGTAAGGCATTTCGCTGCAGCTCTTCCCCACAGCTGCTTTCGCAACGCTCCTTACGCGAAGGACATTGCGGCACGTTAAAAAAATGTGTGGTACCTGCTTTATATTTAACACCACATAAAAAACAACAACAAGTTGAAGTTTAAAGGTTTGGTTCTCATAAGAGCAACGTCGTTTTGGCTTCTACCTGTATTTATGTGCCTTGGGCCGTATGCATGATTCAATAACACAAGGTTATGTAATTTGTGACAGCTCAAATCTGACACTCCTTTATCTAGATTTGTATTTTGGAAGTAGGAGAAAGGGGGAGAATGTGATCGCCTTTTGCGAAAACGGTAGTAGAAAGGTACTAAAAAAGTGCGCAAAGTATACAATTAGAAACAAAATGTGTATTATTAATTCTATGTGAATTTGCTATATAATTGAGTTTTTAATGGAAATACTAAACAATATGTAAAAATATAGATTTTTAATTTAAGTTATTCGTCATTTCCTGGAACAAATCTATAATACCGACCGTACAGCTATGCAAAAATGAAAATTGCAGATCAATAGAACTTTTTACGCTCATTGCAGCCATGTCAAAATTATTTAGCGCATGTAAAATATAAAGAAGTTTTAGAAGGTTAAAGTTAAATTTTTTGATTTTTTTTTAATATGAACCACATAACCGATTAAAGAACTAGTAACGTAACCATAAAAATAATCAATTTATCTTCCAGCTGATATACATAATTGAAATTGGTTTTTATATATTTAAACCAAAACCACTAAAAAACGAATAAATGATATTTTTTCATGAAATAACTTTTTGGAAAAAAATGCATGATTAATGGTAAAGAAATGTTTGTTATTTAAAGAATAAAGTGATAATAAAAAATTTAATTAAACAAGACAATTAAACCTCATATATCTTCTTTGTTTTTTACCTGCGCCAAATAAATTTGATATCGTTGAATTCAGCGTAAAAANGACAATTAAACCTCATATATCTTCTTTATTTTTTACCTGCGCCAAATAAATTTGATATCGTTGAATTCAGCGTAAAAAGTTCTACCAATCGGAACTTTTTGTTATTTTATAGCTAAACGGTCGCTTGTTCCAGAAAATTACGCAAACGAAGGTGATGCCAGCGTATATTTAGTATGAAGAATTTTTGGTTTTACTACTAATATAGCTAGAAACTGTAGAGTGAGCAACATTCTGCACAAGTAAAGGAGCCGATTTTATGTGTGGGAGCGAGAAAACTGTTTTATTACAAAACCTTGCTATTATTGAATCATGGCTTCTACCTGTATTTACATATGTGCCTTGGGCCGTATGCATAAAAAATAAGCAATAGCTTTTTCTTAAAATTTCTTACAGTTTACTCGATTTATTCAAACCAAAAAGCAATCGCTTTGTTTTTATTCATTCGGCCCAATGTCAGCATAGAAATCCAGCGCAGAATCCCTCTTGCCAACAAGTGCTAAATACTTTGGACTGCGTAGGCAATTTAGGAGTAAAGTCCTCTCTCGACGTACGAAAACCGCACTCTATAAGTCACTCATCATGCCCGTGCTGGTATATGGCGCAGAAGCATTGACAATGACAACATCCGATGGGCCGGCTCTTGGAGAATTCGAGGGAAAGATTTTGCGGAAGATTTACGGGCCTTTACGCGTTGGCGACGACGAGTACCGCAGACGACGGAGCGATGAGCTGTATGAGCTTTACAACGATATTGACATATGCAGCGAATTAAAATACAGCGGCTCCGCTGGCTTGGCAATGTCGTTCGAATGGACACCGACGCTCCAGCTCTGAAAGTATTCAACTCGGAACCCGCTGGTGGTAGCAGAGGAAGAGGGAGACCCCCACTGCGATGGAAAGATCAGGTNGTTATTTAAGACGGCAATGGAGGATATGGCTTCTGTCGAACACAAAACTAAACGTTTCAATAAAAAAAATAAAAAAAATAATATTGGGGGGACGAAGTCCGCCGGGTCTGCTAGTACATCAATAAATATTTCAAATATTGATAGTTACTTACCTTTTGAAAGTATTTAGTTTGAAGTCGGACAGTTTCTGGATAGCCGACACCGTTGTCTCACTCAGCACTTAAATGTCATTGAGCACCATTTCTGCAATGCTTTGGATTATGGGTGTCTATTGAATTCTTAATCGAACTAATTTTTGTTTTAAATGTTACACTCGCGAAAACTTTTATATTGAAAACTGTGCGAGTCTGTTACCTTAGATTTTCTATAAATATTTTTTTACACTCTGTATAGTCTTGGTATTCACATTGTAGTTGTGGGAGTTAAGTGCCTCTATTGCGTCCATTTCGTTGCTATTATTTTTAAGAAAAATGCATGCATAGTATACATATGTATATGTACATTCCTACATGCATACATACATATGTATTTATAATAAAACTTCTAAACACATGCATATGTACGTACTTTTGTATGGATGTAGTATATCCACTAAACACATTAAAATCAGTACTGTTTTTGTTCTCATTTGTTGTTTGAACTTCTGTTTTTGTTTTATTATATGATTTTTATACATGTAAAATATACATATGTACGTATGTCAAGTATACATACAAATCTACTTATGGTTGTATGTATGTATGCACTTGTTTCTCTTCTTACGCGATTTAATTGGATGTTTTTACATTTCTCAAGTTATTTTTTTAGCACGACTTTATATATTCTTTGTAAAAGACCGGGAACATTTTTTCACGTTTGGAAAATTATAATTTCCTGTAAAATCAATCATTGCAAATGTATTACATACTTGCATGTACATATATGTATGTGTGCATATGTACATATGCATGTATATGTATACATATATATACATACATACATATTATATGTATGTATGTATGTGTGTAAATAAACTTGCATATTTTCATGACGAAACTACACACATGTTAAAGGCGTTTTCAATGATGTCCAAATAAATTTAAATTTAAAAAGTTGATTTTGAATCGGTTTTAGACTTTGGCGGTTATAATACTTATTTATCTTCTCCATTGTGTTTTTTGCACGAATTACAACAAAATTTTCCAAAAAATTTAATTTCCCTGCTTGTTTTATAAACTGGTTTGCTTATCACCCAGTAAACCGTATTAACATACGATCAGGTGTATTAACGTACATGCATATGTATGTACATATGTATGTATGTATGTATGTATGTATGTATGTTTGCCATACATATGGAAGTGCTTTGTTGTTCGTCGTAGGTAGTCGACGTGCTTTAACATACACACGTATGTCTTTGTATCCACAGTGTAGATTCTACACAGTAGCGTAACTATATCATCTGAGGCCCGTGGCAAATTCTTTGGATGGAGTCCTCCCAGTAAAAATCGTCACGTTGTAATATTTTTTAATCAACCACTTAAGTTGTTACCCAACACTATTAACAATAATGTGTGCATTTTAGTTAAATATTAAATAAATTTTTGTTTTCAAGAACATATGTAGGTTTATACATACAAATTTTTAATGAAATAATCTAATTTTGATAAGATATTTATTAGTAAAATTTATTTTCCCTAGCTTTTTGTTCCGCAAAGGAATGTATATCAAAGTTTAAAGACAGAGCCATAGAATTTTCAGTAGACAGAATAGCCAAGTTACGTAGCCTGTTTTTTCCCATAGAGTTTCTCAAATATGTCTTTATTAATTTTAGTTTCGAAAATGATCGTTCACCTGTAGGCACAGGAATTGGAACAAATAATATTAATGCAGTACATACTTCAGGAAAGCAGGACGACATAAAAGAAAGTAAATGTATACGGGCATTTCCTCCTAACTGATTGCGCGTTGAAATATCTCTATTCGTTTTTTTATTTATAAGCTTAAGTGCCGGGAGTGAACGTAAGATTCGCGAACATACGATTTTTCCATCATTTTGTATGCCTTTCATGAACATGAGATGGTATTATAAATTTGGCCCAATGTTCGTAAGTACCAGAAGAAATAGACCCACATAAATGTCGAGCTGAGTCCATCTATCTGTCTGTTTTAACGCAATTTAGTCCCTCAGTTTTCGAGATATTCGACTGAAATGTGGTAAGCGAGTGTATATTCGTAGTGTATCAATCATTTGTCAGAACCGTCAAAATCGGTCCACTATAACTTATACCTCTCATACAACGGATTACTCATTTTAATTCTCGGTCCTGGTTGGCTATTCTGTGGAAATGTTCATAAGGTCTTTACTTGTGTCTCACTTTAATTGATTTTAAGTACTAAACAAATTATAAGTTTTAAAAATATTAGGATATTTCTGAATCAACGGTGTCTCTTGGCCCGGGCCCTCTCGGATCCGGGGGGGGGGGCCAGTGCCACCCTATAGTTACGCCTCTGTATCTACATACATATGTATGTATGTATGTATATACATGCACATACATATACAAATGAACAGTATATACGAGTATGCATTTGTCAATAGTATACACACACATTCATACATATCGAGCTCTAACCGCCAAAATAACGTAAGCGACAATTTTTTCACAATTTTCCTTTTGATTCAGAAATATTCCTAAAGCGTCTGGATGCATTTCTGCAACAAAACAAAAAATTGTTTAAAATTTCGCTAACGTTATTTTTGCGGTTAGGGCTCGACATCTTCGTTTATTATTGAGTACATTAAAAAATTCACCAACACTAATACATTTGCACATTACTATATGCCCCAAAAATAATTGCATATAGATATACATAATTGCATTGTGTACACTCCCACCTGTTGAAAAACTTGGAAATTAATGCACTGTTTTTTTGCATTAGCTAAAATTTCAACGCAATATTCTTTACTTTTTGTTTATATGTAAGTGATTCGAAAAATTTCGTATTTTACTCTTGTTTTTTGCACCGCACTAGTATTGACACAGCAAAACTAAGTTTCACTAGCACAGGTATAATGCATACACATACACAAACATATGTATATATGTATGTATATAGTATGATGTGTAACTATTTTCATTTTTTCCGCTAAGTCTGACTTCAACCGGTAGTTTCTTGACGTTAACTGAATAGAGCATTGAAGCTTCGGCTGATTCGGAGACGAATTTTGGCCAACATATGCTTATAAAATGGCCGACTTGACGGTTATATTTTATATTGAGCTTGAGCTTGAGCTTTTAAAATTTGTTTTTTTGTTCCCGCTCTTTTCTTTTCAAAGCTAAAGGGCCATCTACACACAACATTCCGCCTGCCTTGGCGTTCGCTATGATATTTATGTATTTATTTATTTATTTATTTATTTCTGTCTTTGAAACAGAATTTCTTACAGACAATGATTAAATTTAGATTAGTTAAACAGTTTGAATAAACTTAATTTAAACAATAAAGGCTAGCGTTGAAATTTATTAGCGCAGAGTGTTTGTTACAAAGGGCGAATAACTCTCGCTAACGGTTCGTTGTACGAGTATAGCAACTTATGCGAACCCTCAACGAACATTTTAGGATTTATGAAATTAATATTAGATTCCTGAATTTGAAAAATATTAGATATCTCTGGGCAGACAATGCTGCCAGAATATTGTATGCAAATATCAGCGACAAATACGCCCTCCTGTCAGCTAAAGATTGGAAGCCAAAGAGTTTCATCCTTGAGGTGTATTCTGGAATATCGCGGCCGTTGAAAAATTTTTTCACGGCAAAGCTGCTAAATTTCCTTTGAATGTTATCTATTCTGTCAGAGCGATGTGCACAGTGTTGCCGTTTTAGCCTGTTCCGGCTAGATTTAGCCGGTTGCGATAGCAAACAGCGGGAGAAAATTCGGTTTAGCGGGCAGCCGATTTGTTAGCCGTTTTGTAAAAAAAAAAAATTTGCCGGTTTTAGCCGATTTCGCTATTTGCTATTCGTCTTATTTTATTAAAATTCAAATATATAAGTTTCTATTTTTACAAATTTGGGGATCCAAAATCTATAAGAAATGGCTAGTCTTATCTCCGAGAAAATTTTCATGTCAGACTGTGTTATATAAAATCGAAAGACAATTTTTTCTAATCCGAAGTCTTTACGTTTTTTTGTTTTATGCGAGTGACCCAAATACATATAAACTGGGACGCGCCATTTTAACTGATTAAAAAGTTACAAATTTTGCTGAAATTTCGCAGAATTTTCATCATTTTTACACAAAGTCTGAATTCTGGATGTTGTATATGGTGTTTGTTAAGTAATTAGCAACATACAGTGGTCCACAAAATAATAGGAGTGCGTTATTTTGGTCAGTTTTTGCTATTTGTCTTTTGTTTATTTAATGTTTATTATTTTTATACAAAAGTCAAGCTGGGTATACAACAAACAACGAATAAATTCAGATTTCAACCTTTGTACAAAAATTATTAAAATTCTGTAAATTTTCACCAAAATATCAAACTTTTTAACCAGAATCTTCAGAGAAAATTCTGGTATGCAGTTTTATAGCCCATTCAATTCTAGTCTGAAGAAGTGCAAGTTTCAAGCTGCTAAAAAATTCCGTTGATTTTTGGCAATTTTTTTTGCTGGCACTGTCCCCATATAAAAGAAAATTGTCGAACATACTTTGTATGGAAAAAACGTGAAACACTTTCAACCGAAAAAATTCTCAAAAATCAACGGAATTTTTTAGCAGCTTGAAACTTGCACTTCTTCAGACTAGAATTGAATGGGCTACAAAACTGCATACCAACATATTTTCTAAAGATTCTGGTTAAATAGTTTGAAATTTTGGTGAAAATTTGCAGAATTTTTATAATTTTTATACAAACTTGAAAATGTAAATTTATATGGTGTTTGTTGTATTACCAGCTAGGCTTTTACAAAAAAATACGAAACATTAAATAAACTAAAGACAAATAGCCAAAACAGGTTAAAATATCCCACTCCTATTATTTTGTGGACAACTGTACATATTCACAAAAAAAAAAAAAACTAAAGAAAAATAGGCAAAACTTGCTTGAATGCGGCGGCCTAGTTTATATTTTGAAGGACGTAGCGGGTATTTTCTTCATAAAATTTTTTTGTGATTGTCTTAAATTTAAGTTTCATGTTTTTAGAAAATAAAAGAGCACGAATTTCAATGTGGAGCAAAACTCTCTTTGAAGACAATACCTGTGAATAATTGAATCATGGTGCAAACATGATTTATTTTCGTTATTATACCCCAGCGCACTTGTGCACAAGGGTATTATAACTTTGTTCACATAACGGCTATTTGTAACAGGCAAAAGCGAATCGAGATAGATATAGACAAATGTATACATAAATGATCAGGATTAAAAGAGAAATCGGTTAAGCGGTGACTGTCTGTCTGTCCGTCCGTCCGTCCGTCCGTCCGTCTGTGCACACGATAACTCGATTAAAAACTGAGATATCTTAACGAAACTCGGTATGTGCACTTCTTTCGGGGGTAGGACAATAACCACGCCTACCTCTTATATAACGGTAATTTTCCGAAATACGAAAACTACGATATTTTAGTAACTACTGAAGATTATTCACTCAAACTTTATATTTACAATAAGTTTTAGACGAACAAGTAAGGAAGTCTAAGTTCGGGCGGAGCCGAATATTAACTACCCGGCGCAAGTATTAAATATATGTTTTTTCACCTTTCCGAAAGCTACCGCTAGATGGTAAGCCGGGGTGTATCAATTTTGAGTAAATTAGCGTCCTTAAATTTCGAAATATTGAAATTTCAAGCATTTCTGAAATTTACTGTTATATGAAAAGCGGCCGTAATTTTAGTCCGATTTCAATAATTTTCAACGCTTTGCTTCTATGTGAAAAGTACAATAACTACACCGAGTTTGGTACAAATTGGTAGAACGGTTACCGATATACTTATATGTGATCATAAGTGGGCGGTGCCACGCCCATTTTCCAAAATTTTACCATAAACGTATTTCTTGGTAAAGAATTGTTGCAAGCATCAATTTTGAATAAATTAGCTTCAATATTTACTGATTTATCGAAGATTTTGTATTTCTCTAAATTACCGTTATATGGGATGTGGGCGTGGTTATTGTCCGATTTTAAAAAGTTTCGGCGGTTTATTATGCTGTACCAAGGCCAACAACTGTGCCAAGTTTGGAAGAAATTGGTGCAGCGGTTACCAAGATATATACATGTAACCATTAGTGGGCGTGGCTACGCGCATTTTCCGAAAATTTATAATATTCTTATTTTTCGTCTTAAACTTATTGCAAATATCAATTTTGAGTGAATAATCTCCAGTAGTTACTAAAATATCGCAGTTTTCGTATTTCTGAAAATTACCGTTATATGGGAAGTAGGCGTGGTTAT
>NW_016160957.1:0-1514 GCF_001687245.7 Rhagoletis zephyria | reverse complement strand
ACAACAAGCACAAGTGCGCTCGGGTATAAAAATGTTAAATAAAATAAAACAAACGAAAATGAAATAAATAAGGAAAATGAATTAGCAACAAGAGTTTACGGGATGTACATAGCTCAGTGGTTAACGCTTCTGACTTTGAACATCGAATTCGCAGGTTCGATCCCTGCTGAAGTCTAGAAAAAGAAGTCTGATGAGGAGATGTGGTGATCTCCGAAATAGTGCTATAACTTCTACCGCTTAGACTTTGTTGCTTTTTCAATTTTTCCTAATAAACAATCGTGGTACAAAGCTCAATAAAAATATTAAAAATAAAATGTTAACAAGCCACAATAACATTGACAAATACATAGTTTAGGAAGAGCCTGCCTGAAACTATACAAAAAAGCAAATAAGCAAATGGATGTATAGAATTGACAACAACAACCACGCTGTCGAGTTTAAATAGCGGCAAATCAGCTGCACTTGATAGTAGTTGGTTGAATAAGGAAAATGAATTAGCAACAAGAGTTTACGGGATGTACATAGCTCAGTGGTTAACGCTTCTGACTTTGAACATCGAATTCGCAGGTTCGATTCCTGCTGAAGTCTAGAAAAAATAAGTCTGATGAGGAGATGTGGTGATCTCCGAAATAGCTGCTATAACTTCTAGCGCTTAGACTTTGTTGCTTTTTCAATTTTTCCTAATAAACAAAGCTCAATAAAAATATTTAAAAAAAAAAAATGTTATAGCATTTTGGTTTATGTATTTCCTAATGAAATTGTTGTTGAACAAATATTTCTTCGTCTCATTTTCGTTTCGTTTTTTACATAAAACAGAACGCAATTATCTTTTCCTCCATATTTTTCTTTTTGTGACCAGCTCATAGCCAGCAGACAAATTAGTGACTTTTTTTTAGACTAGAGACTTGAGACTGCTTACTGGATCCCAGAGTTAATCAATTAATTTTGCATTAAGATTTGCATATGAATTTAATTGCTGAAAGTTATTAGATAAAATGAAGAAAATTGCATAATTAATGCTACAGAAATTTATATTATTTAGAAAGTACAAGTTATTAATGCTCGATTTTTTTTTTTTTGTATGGAAGAAAATAATAAAGTCAGCAAAAGAAAAATATCAAAAATAAACGCGAATTCATAGCCTCTTGAAACTGGCATGGGCTACGAAACTGCATACTTGGAATTTTTCTTAAAATTACGAATACATTTTTTTTGAATCTTTCTACAACGTTCGATATGCGGGTTTATATGGTGTTTATATATTACAAATTAACTAGACTTTGATAAAAAAAAAAATTAATAAACATTAAGCTAACAAAAGAGAAATACATAGTAAAAACCTATTTTACCTATTTTACACATTACTGTGTGTAATGCATTTTTATAAGCGCCCAAACCAGTTAGAAAAAATACTACACCTTTTCCAAGAGTACTTCAGACAGCGTCAAATGTATTTCAGAAACTATAAAATGTACTTCAGAATAGTCAATTGTACTTCAGGAAACGTAAAATGT
>NW_016160956.1:45792-57120 GCF_001687245.7 Rhagoletis zephyria | reverse complement strand
TCGTTGCATTCGTACATAGCAGGAAAAGAAAATTATGTAGCAGACGCACATCAATCAATATTACAAACCTTAAAGAAATGTCAGTGGAAGCAAGCAAAATACTAAAAGTTACCACAAGATCAGAAATTAGAAAACCTGCCAGTAATAATAATAGCAAAAAAGTAATTAAAAGTCACAAAGAGAACCCTATAATATATGAAGCGCTAAATAAATTTGAAGTAAAAAGACATGTCGAGCTCGTTTTCGATCCTCCGAAATTATATTTCAAAAAAGGAAAGAAAATTTGTAGCACTATAGATACAAGCAACCTAATTGTTGAGGATAAGATTGACTTAGGACGATTCTTTACCAGGCTTGCAAAACAAGCCGGCAATCTAGGACTTGTAAAGATACAGTTGTCCTTAGGGGAAAAATTGTTTAAATATAATTATACTCGAGTAGGCAAATTTATAGAAGTAGGTGCCAAGGTTCTCAAAAATTTATCAATTGCATTAACCCCAGAAGTTATGCATGTGACAAGTGTCGACAAAATTAAAGAAATTATGCATAAATATCATGACGATCCTGTTTTTGGTGGCCACCCAGGAATAAATCGCATGACAAACAATATCAAACAGAAGTTCAGCTGGAAAAACATGAAAAATGACATAAGAAAATACGTAAAAAATTGCATCCATTGTAAAACAAATAAAACTAATAGACATATCAAGGAACCAATGACAACAACGGAGACACCTCCGAAGGCCTTTGATATTGTACAAATCGATACAATCGGACTATTACCGAAATCGATACACGGAAATGAATACGCTGTTACTGTTATATGTGACTTAACTAAATACCTAGTTACAGTGCCAGTTCAGAGCAAACATGCTGTAGCAGTTGCTAAAGCTGTATTCGAGCATTTCATTCTGATTTATGGTTGTATGAAAACAATCATAACGGATATGGGAACCGAATATAAAAACAGTTTATTTGAGGAACTGTGCAAACTTCTCAAAATTGAGCATAAAACCTCAACACCTTACCACCATCAAACGCTGGGCACTGTCGAACGCAGTCATAGAACATTTAATGAATACATGCGTACTTACATATCCATTGACAAAACTGATTGGGATGAGTATCTCAGATATTTTTCGTATTGCTACAATACGACACCATCCACAGTTCACGGCTATTGCCCCTTTGAATTAGTTTTTGGAAAAACACCCCTGACTTACGAATTTTTACAAGAAAGTGTCATTAGCCCAGTATATAACCATGAGGCGTATGACAAAGAAATTAAATATAGGCTACAAATAGCACAACAAAGAGCTAAGAAGTTAGTACAAGAAACCAAGGAAAAACAAAAAAATCAATTATGATATAAATAGCCACAGTAAGGAAATAAATATAGGAGTTTAGTATTAGTTAAAGACGAAGCAGGTCATAAGTTGGATAGTAAGTATAAAGGACCCTATAGAGTAAAGAACATTGATAAAAATAACAATTTTACTGTAGTTCATCATAGAATAGAAAGTTGCGACAGCTTGAGTTCATGCATTGCTGCGCTCATGTTACATATTGGTTTATATTAGTCAATCAGTCATATGTAGGTCACTGAAATATGCTGACTTGCATATATGAAATTATGTACATTTAGTTTGTAAGTATTAGTGTAATTAGGTATCAATAACATTTGTATAAAAGAAAATACTTTTCAAATAAAGAATTCAATTCTGTCTGACCTCGGAAACGAATTATTAATTATTAATCATTTACAGAAGTTATATCACGTGAATCTTCATGCAAGGGGATTTGGTGAAATCAGGAAAATAGATCTAAAGTAGAAAGATATTTAGCTCTGCCAAGATTGTCCAAAATATCGTCAACTCGTGCGAAAGGGAACTTATCCGCAATAAGTTTTTTGTTGAATGCGCTGAAATCAATGCACATACGATATGCTATTTGACCATTAGTAGACTTTTTAGGAACCAAAACTAGAGGACTATTGTAATTGGAATAACTTCCTTTAATTAAATCGTTATCTAGTAATTTGTTAACTTGGCGAGTTATCTCTTCACGCTTGGAATTTGGCAGACGATAATTTTTTACATATACCGGGTCAGTGTCAGTCAACCTAAGTTTCTGTTCATAAAAATTTTTTAATGTCATTTTGTCATTGTCAAGAGCGAAAATGTCGGCATATTTTATGCAAAGGTCAAGTAAATTGCTGTTAGCTTCTGTAAGGATTTGGTTTTTCAAAATATTTGTTAATTCGTTCGTTCGGGAGTCTTCAGTCTTGGTCATATTAATTGAATAAACGTAATAGTCAGAAAGTTTTTCAGTCCGAATATTTACATTATTTACATATTTTACTTAATCCGTGGTATTTATAATTTTAATGATTGGGTTACTGCTATGAACTATGCATCTTGCAGTGAATACACCATGTTCAACTTCTTGCGCTTCTACAAAAAGTTGATCTGGCAAATTACTTAAATTGAAAATTCGATAAACCTCGCATCTGGGTGGTATGATGCAAGTGTCGCTTTCGGTTCCGTGTAGGACTGGTATCGCGACTTTTTCATTGCCTACCCAGAAGGAAATACAATTACTTGCATAGCTAATAACGCATTTGTTAGGCTATCTGCACACTTGTCGTCCAATCATAGTTGCGTTATCGTCTCGCCCTGAAATTTTGAGCCGAGCACATGCATTTCAAAGGAGATTGGCACACTTGTCGTTATCGGCTAGTTATCGGCAAAGTGTAGAAGATGCAGAAACGGATAAGTACGACACTGTCGTTTGCTTATCGTTGTGCACGCATTGTTTGTTTACATTTTATGGGAAAAAATTAGTGAAAAAGTTAATATTTTCATTAAAATTGCAAAAAAAATAGCTTTTTTTTCATAAAAGCTGTGGAAATTATTAAAAAGTGCATAATTGCATTACAATTCAATAAATGTGAGCGTTTTAACTAAAAAATATGACGAAATTGTAAAAAGCCTGTGTTTGCATGCTCAAATCACATTTCAGGAAAAGAAAAGAAGAGATATTACTGAAAAATGATGTCTAGAATTCTTGCAGCACAGTCTATATTTTAAAAATTGCAGGTTTTTGTCAATACTTCACGAAAATATCAACCAGAATAACAAAAAATACCTGCTCCAAGTGAATTTTTAGACGCCAAATGAATTGAAATATCACGACCTAGTGTGCGAAAGTGTAGGCGTCATGTAATCGTTGCATTATGATTGTGACGATGAAGCAACTATGATTGGACGACCAATGTGCAGAAAGCCTTAGTTTTTAGAAAATCTTTTCCCAATATGCCATCTGATGGTATGTTAATATCGTCGTTTGCCACTTGTAAAGTATGTTAAATGTAAAAATCAGTAAAAGTCAAGTTTATAGTAATCGTACCTAACGTAGAAACTGTATCATAATTCGTTGGAGCTCGACGTGTGCGGACGTGTTTTTTTCGCTCCGTAGTTTTCGGGCTCATTAAGCTGTGATCATATCGTTTTCGTCTATTATAATTTGGCTACTTAATGTGTATGAGACAGTGACTATTTAGAATCGTAATTCGATTAAAGTTATTAAATGCCTTGTTTGTTTGGGCTAAAGGTTGATCGCAACCAAGATAAAATTCAATGTGCCAAATGCTGTGAACTATTTCATTGGGAATGCGTGGGCATTTCTGCTGCCGATGTTGAGTTTTTAGTCGGCTCTAACCGAAAGTTTTTTTGCGAACTCTGTGCTGCTCGCAAGCGGCGGTCCATCTGCACACCCCCACCGTCAGTTTGTGGCGATCAGACAATACTAATCGATGTGCCGACAACGAATTTAAGTGCGAACATTTCACCGCAACAACAAGTGCCAAAACAAGTCCCAATTGAAATGTCCGCTGTGAGCAGTGTTGCCAGGTCTTCGGCGTGAGAAAACGTCCCTCTTGGTCTGAAAAAACGTTATTTCCTACCCAAAAACGTCTTTTTCAAATCAATGTACAAAAAAAGTTCTTATTAAAGTTTTGTTGTATACAAAGGTACATATGTACGTAAGGTATATTAAAATGTAATTTCGATAGAGTACATTTAGAATTCATTGTAAACTGGTTTGAGATCGTTAATATAAAAATGATTTTATACATACACTTGTGATCAGCTGATTAAGTCATCAACATTTTGATCGATTTTAGCTGTTCTTCTTTCGTTTATTTAATGTTTATTATTTTCCCATAAAAGCCACGCTGATTATTTAATAAACAAAATATAAATCCACATTTCAAACTTTGTGCAAAAATTATAAAAAATTGCAAAGTTTCAGCTACATTTTCAACTTTTTATCCAGATGTTTTAAAATTTTTTTTGAGTATGCAGTTTAATGGCCCATTAAATTTCAGGGCAATAATGTGCAAGTTTAAAGGGGCTACATAATCGCGTTGATTTTTAATNCATTTTCAACTTTTTATCCAGATTTTTTAAAATTTTTTTTGAGTATGCAGTTTAATGGCCCATTAAATTTCAGGGCAATAATGTGCAAGTTTAAAGGGGCTACATAATCGCGTTGATTTTTAATAATTTTTATTTTGTAGACATTTAGTTAGGGGGTCGGTTGTCGAAAATGCTGAATTACGTTCTGCTAAGAAGGAGCATAGCAATATTTCAGCCTTTTTTGCGTTCATTACATTTTCAATGAATTCTTAAAATAGTCGGCTTTTTTTTCTGACTTTTTATGCTGCTACAGCTTTTTTGATGTTTTTGCGAGCGTGCGTGTTAAAATAGATCAGCTCTTCCTGATTTGGCTTTTAATGTGCAATTGCAAACATTACAATTAGTCTCGTAACCTGAAGTGTTTACACAACCAGCCTTTGTCCAAGAATCCCAAAAAATGCGCGTACACTTGGTTTGCATCATATTTAAGTCATCTGTATACAAGGAATAAATATCTTTTGAAGCAGCTGCTGCAAAACACAAAGCTTGTAAAGATTTATTAAGAAAATAATTCAAAACCATTTCTACTTATAAGATTTAGTCACAGAGAAAAATTACTGGGAAGTTAAAAAACGTAATTTTTTACACAAAAAACGTCGAAACGTCAACAGGATACAAAAAACGTCCAAATGACGTTAAAAACGTCAACCTGGCAACGCTGGCTGTGAGTGAAAGCAATTCGGAAATCAGCCTACAATCAGTGCTTTTAGAAATCGCTGCTCTTAAATCTGAGAATGCTCTTGCGCTGGCTGCAATATGTTCTCTCCAAGCGGATAAGCAGCTGTTGATTGCAAAAACAATGGAACTATGCGCAGATATAAAAGAAATGCGAAAACACCAAACCAATGTTGTCTGCTCTGCCCTTGCGCCTCTTACCGCTGATATAAAAGCAATGCGAAAGTGTCAAAGCGATGATGTCTCCTCTGCCTTTGCGCAGCTTACTGCTGAGGTAAAAGACCTTTGTGCATGTGAGTGTAATGCAAAGAAAACTAAAAACGCCAAAACCAAGGCAAAGAAACAACAGCCTCTTCTATCAAAGCCTACTGCTTCGACGACTACAAACGAGCCTACATCTCCACTTCTTGATTCTGTCGATAACATCTCTCACTCCGTTGATCTCACAACATCGGATCGCTCAAATGCTGCTGTGCTGCTACAGTCAACCGAGCAGTGTAACGTAGGCGCAACTGTTCTAGAGCGGTCAACTGCGCACTTCACGTATGCAGGTATACTGTCTCTTCACGCTCCTCTTCTTATGCTAACACTCCTACTGCTTTGAAAAACAGTGTTAAAATTCCAGAATGATAGAATACAAGATTGCGCCGATCAGAGAGGATTTTTGAGAATAACTTTTGGGTGACGTCACTCTGGTGCAATTGCGAGAGAGAAATGCCAAGACGTGAGCAAGAATGGAAGAAGAAGAAAAAATGTTGCAAGGAAAACGTAAACAAATTGCACAAGTGTGACGTCATGCAAACAACGATTCTGTCAAACTCGTTAAGAGAGGAATAGCGGTCAAGGATCGGCGCAACCTTTATATTCTTTCAATCGTGGTTAAAATTGACACCATCCCAGCAAGAAATTACGAGGTATAGTGGGTAGTAATATAGTAGTGAGTTAAAAGTCGCACCTCGTGTAAAATGGCTACACCTTTCTTCCTTTGAGAACTCTGTTACTGCTGATACCATAATATCATACGTTTCGAAGCACTCTTCTATCGACTCAAGTTTGCTTACTTGTCATATGCTAGTTAAAAAAGACGCTGATGTTAAAATATTGAAGCGAATCAATTTCAAGCTAAGTATACCATCACCTTATTATGATACCCTTCTTAACTCAGCAATATGGCCAACTGACGTGATTGTTTGTCCGTTCGAGTTTTTTCGGAAAGGAGCTCCTGCACCACCAAAACCACAACAGATTCCGTTTCCAATAGAATTCTTTCCAAGTCTCTAAGGATTTACTTCCAAAATGTTTCCGGACTTAGAACAAAGTCCAACACTATATTTAATTTGAGTGCTCACTTGGACTATGACATCTATGTTCTTATTGAGACTTGGCTAAATGCCGAGTTTAGCGAAAATGAATATTTTGATTCCAATCTCTTTAATGTTTACCGGAAAGACCGAGATTCCCAGAAAACAGGACTGTCAAGGGGAGCCGGCGTTTTANAAAGGACTGTCAAGGGGAGGCGGCGTTTTAATAGCTATTCAGCGTCGGTACCGATCAGCGTTGGTGCATTTAAATAACGAGGATTCACTTCTGGATCAGCTTTGCGTCTTGGTACATGGTAGCTCCAATCTTTACGTATGTGCTTCCTACATTCCACCGGCCAGCCCAGATAATTTGTACAAAGCACATGTTGACAACGTAACGGCTCTCGTCGATAATAATTCTGGTTGCAACTTCTGTATACTTGGTGATTTTAACTTGCCTAATATTGATTGGTCATATGTAGACAATAACTTTGCCTTAACTGCAAAAAACATTAACAGCTTTACGGAGTCCTATTTAGTAGATAACTTTTTAAGTTCTGATCTTATACAAATTAATAACTATGTGAATAAGCTTTCTAGAATTCTAGATCTAGTTTTCATAAACGACAATATGAACTTCTCACTTAGTGAATGTCTCGATCCAATATCGTATACTAGTAACCATCACGTACCGCTTGTTATTCGCTTAGAATTCTACAGCTATAGAAGACTAAGTTCCGACAAACTTTCTAAAAATTTTTGCTTTAAACGTTGTGATTTTAGTGTTGTTAACAATGAAATTTCGATTTTGAATTGCGACTCACTATTTGCGGGCGATAATCTCTCAACTTGCTTTGATACTTTCAAAATGAAGATGCACGAGATTTTTTGTAAGAATGTACCATGCACTAGTAGTAAATGCTATAAAATTCCTTGGTGTACGAAAAAATTAAAAAAGCTTAAGAATTTGAGGAACAAATTTTAAACAAAATTTAAACTATCTAATGCCCAAGCTCATAGGAATAAATATCTACAATTCTCTAAAAAATTTAAGTCTCTAAGTAAAGTTCTACAGGGTAATTACGTGCGTAGATTTGAGGACGAAATTAAAACGAACCCAAAGGCATTCTGGCGTTACGTAAAATCCAAAAAGTGCTGCTCTAGCATTCTTTCGGAGGTGTTCTACAATGGAAACTACGCTTCCTCTACCAAAGAGGCTACTGACCTTTTTGCGGACTTTTTCAGTTCTAATTTTGAACCGGTGTCAGAATCAATTTCACACGATAGAGGGAACTCTACTTCCTCTGTTAATTTTGGTTCTCTCTCTCTAACTATCGATGATGTTTGGGATGGTATCCAGCACATCAAAAGCGCATGGCAAGTAGATATTGATGGTTTCTCATCTTTTTTTTTTCAAAAATTGTTCAGCGCTTGCCTATCCACTTATGTTAATGTTTAATAAATCGTTAGAATGTGGACAATTCATAGTGCTTGGAAAGTTACTTCTATCACGCCTATTTTCAAAGCTGGGAATAAAAACGACATCGCGAACTATAGGCCCATTTCCAAACTTTCAACGGTTTCAAAGCTTTTTGAGTATATTATAAAACAAAAACTATACTTCGCTGTAAAACATAATATCTCTATGAATCAGCATGGTTTTATGGCTGGCAGGTCTACTGTCACTAATCTCGCTGTTTTTTCAGACTTTTGTATGTCGGCTTTCAATAACAGACTTCAAGTTGATGTGGTTTATACGGATTTTTCCAAGGCTTTCGACAAAGTCTGTCACTCAACTTTAATCTCCAAACTAATAAAGTTTGGGTTTCACTCGATTTTCTTAAAATGGATAAAGTCGTACCTTTTCAATAGGAAATCTGTAGTCGTTGTTGATAATGTCTCTTCTTATGCTTTTATTGCCTCTTCCGGTGTCCCGCAGGGCAGTATTTTGGGCCCCTTGTTCTTCGTAATTTTTATTAAAGATATATCTCAATGTTTTCATTTCTCTGAGTTTCTTTTATACGCTGACGACTTAAAAATTTTTAAAACAGTATCAAGCCTGTCTGACTCATACAATCTTCAGTCAGATCTCAACAATGTCGTCGAATGGTGTGATAAGAATCGACTTCAACTAAACATCAAGAAATGTTCTCATGTGTCATTTTCTAAGTGTAAGCATTTAACCTGTACCTCATATTTTATAAAGAACTCGCGTCTTAATACTCTCAATGAAATTTCTGATCTGGGTTAATCTTTGACTACACGTTCCAGTTTCTTGGCCATTTGAATTATGTCATTGCCAAATCTTATTCTACACTTGCCTTCATTCGAGGTTTTGCTTCCGATTTTACGGATCCATACACTTTAAAGTCACTATTTTTTTCGCTCGTTCGGTCTAAGCTGGAGTATGCCGTCTTTATATGGAGGCCATATCACCAGTGCCACATCAGTAGACTCGAGCGCATTCAGAAGAATTTTCTTCGTTTTGCACTCAGATCGTTAAACTTCGCTGACCCGATTCCTTCTTACAACGCAAGGTGGGCATTATTAAACTTAAAATCTTTGCAGGGTAGAAGAAGTATACTTTCATTCTGTTTTGTTTACGATCTCATAAACGGCATAGTTGACTCTCCATTACTCTTAGAGCGCATTAGTTTTCATATCCCACAAAAAAATCTTCGGAGTAATGACTTATTCTTCCTAGAGCGGGTTAGAACTGTTTATGCCTATGTTGCTTAGAACATTGAAAGAGTTTAACCAGATTTCAAGTTCCTTGGCTTTTGATTTTTCGTTATCTAAATATAATTTCAAATTATCGCTCAATCAATTTTTTAAATAACTACTTATTATGTATGTACATATAATTGTTGCAAATATAGTTAGTTCTACTTAGTCTGTAAGAAATTTTGTATTTCTAGATTACTATTTGAATGAATAAATAAAATGTAAAGAAGTGACACCGGTAATGTGAATTATATCGTTCGTATTTATAGAAAAATATTTATCAATTCTAGAAATTTTATTAAGGAAATGTCGGCTTGCGACTAAAAACATACAAAATTTATTTGACCCATTGATTTTCAATTCGATAAAGTCGGAATAGTTCAAATTTAAGCAATAAATGCCTTTTGTTGCAAAAAAATCATTTAATTGTCCAATTCTTCCGCCCTCAGTGTTCGTGCCTGAGGGGCGTTGGCGTTTAAAGCACGCACATTAGCGTTATTTCTAACATTTGGACGTCTATTATTATTATTGTAGTTACTTCGATTTCTATTATTAGAAGATCTGTTATTAGAATTATTGCTGAAACAAGAATTATTGTTGAAATTACCGCTGTTGCCCCTACTACCGTTGTTGTACCTATTTTTACCATTATTGCTGAATCTACCAAAATTGTTGTTATCGAACCTATTATTGTTGTTGTATCTATAATTGTTGTGGCCTCGAAAGCTACCTCGAAAACTAGTCGCTCTTATCGGTCTAGACCTAAACGCTAACACCCGCCGCTTCACAACAACGTCTTTTGAACCATGGAAGGTTGACGATGTTAGAATAGATTTCACCATGTCCGATCGACTGTTGAGCCTACAAACGTTAACTGTTTGCTCAACTGCCATCTCATGGGCAGCGATGATCAGCGAACGTTCCAACAAGTCCGACAACTCTTCAACTTGTTTTGCAAACTCCGCATAATTATTATTAGGTATCTTTAAAGCTGCTATTTTCCCCGCGACAACTTTAGAGTTGTCCGGTTTAATTTTCCTACATAGCGCTTCTTTAATCTCGCTAATTGAATTTATTTGCAGTGGTAGGGATTCGCGAGCTTTACCCTCGAGTTTCGATTTAACAAATGCAATGCAAGTTGGAGTTAGTGTTTCGTCAGATAATTCTTCTATTAAATTTATTTTGTCGATAAAGGAAGCAAGTGAAAGGTCACCACTATAGTTTTATTTTATTATTGAGGCGCACAAACCTAAGAAAGATCTTTTTTGCTCGGAAGTTGCCATTGCAATGTCGTCAATGCTCGAAAATGAATTTATATTATGTAAATTTTCAAATCCTAAAAGATCCTCACGTATACACAAAGAACTGCTTTTGTTAACTATGCCAGTCGAAGTTGCGTCGGAAATTTCATCAAACTCTGCTACCGTGTAACAACCGTCTTCTTCGATTAACTCAGAGAAATTCTCTGGTATTCTTATATTACAATTAATTTTCTCAAAACATTTAAGAAGTTGTTCTCTACACCGCACATTAGGTCAAATGATTACTTTTTCTGTGCGAAATTAATAGCAGCTAAAATATTGCATTATTTTAATGTAAAAAGATGGCCAACGTTAAAACAAGTGTAAAGGCAGTAAAGCAAATGTTAAACAAACTTGGCTTTCGTAAAACAGACTTTTCTGCTTTTTTGTATGTTCAAATGATGAGTATATGTGTTTAGGTAGTACTCAAAAACATTGTCCAATTAGCTTGGTTTTGACACAAGTTATTTTCTTACCATACTCAACCCCCTCCCCTTTAAAATGAGCTACATAATAAAATAAGTATGGTCACATGTACATAAATGGTTTCTTCTAGCGATTAGTTATGGCATTATCGAAATTCCTAAATTAAAAAAAGAAAAATATTTACTACATGTCTCGCAGATATATCTTGAGGAGAGATTCCTAAAGCAGTTAGTCTTCATAAAACACTTCGTTTTCACTTGAGGTTTCAGTATTTCCAAATTCTCCACCGATATTATTTATATTCAGAATACAAATGCACATTTACCAAAAATTGCTGGTAACTTCCTGAAAAGAATACGAATGTTTATGAAACTAATTTGTTAAAAGAATGTTCAAAGCTCTATTCACTTTGAGTAAAAAAAA
>NW_016160956.1:32859-45782 GCF_001687245.7 Rhagoletis zephyria | reverse complement strand
ATTTCACCATGTCCGATCGACTGTTGAGCCTACAAACGTTAACTGTTTGCTCAACTGCCATCTCATGGGCAGCGATGATCAGCGAACGTTCCAACAAGTCCGACAACTCTTCAACTTGTTTTGCAAACTCCGCATAATTATTATTAGGTATCTTTAAAGCTGCTATTTTCCCCGCGACAACTTTAGAGTTGTCCGGTTTAATTTTCCTACATAGCGCTTCTTTAATCTCGCTAATTGAATTTATTTGCAGTGGTAGGGATTCGCGAGCTTTACCCTCGAGTTTCGATTTAACAAATGCAATGAAAGTTGGAGTTAGTGTTTCGTCAGATAATTCTTCTATTAAATTTATTTTGTCGATAAAGGAAGCAAGTGAAAGGTCACCACTATAGTTTTATTTTATTATTGAGGCGCACAAACCTAAGAAAGATCTTTTTTGCTCGGAAGTTGCCATTGCAATGTCGTCAATGCTCGAAAATGAATTTATATTATGTAAATTTTCAAATCCTAAAAGATCCTCACGTATACACAAAGAACTGCTTTTGTTAACTATGCCAGTCGAAGTTGCGTCGGAAATTTCATCAAACTCTGCTACCGTGTAACAACCGTCTTCTTCGATTAACTCAGAGAAATTCTCTGGTATTCTTATATTACAATTAATTTTCTCAAAACATTTAAGAAGTTGTTCTCTACACCGCACATTAGGTCAAATGATTACTTTTTCTGTGCGAAATTAATAGCAGCTAAAATATTGCATTATTTTAATGTAAAAAGATGGCCAACGTTAAAACAAGTGTAAAGGCAGTAAAGCAAATGTTAAACAAACTTGGCTTTCGTAAAACAGACTTTTCTGCTTTTTTGTATGTTCAAATGATGAGTATATGTGTTTAGGTAGTACTCAAAAACATTGTCCAATTAGCTTGGTTTTGACACAAGTTATTTTCTTACCATACTCAACCCCCTCCCCTTTAAAATGAGCTACATAATAAAATAAGTATGGTCACATGTACATAAATGGTTTCTTCTAGCGATTAGTTATGGCATTATCGAAATTCCTAAATTAAAAAAAGAAAAATATTTACTACATGTCTCGCAGATATATCTTGAGGAGAGATTCCTAAAGCAGTTAGTCTTCATAAAACACTTCGTTTTCACTTGAGGTTTCAGTATTTCCAAATTCTCCACCGATATTATTTATATTCAGAATACAAATGCACATTTACCAAAAATTGCTGGTAACTTCCTGAAAAGAATACGAATGTTTATGAAACTAATTTGTTAAAAGAATGTTCAAAGCTCTATTCACTTTGAGTAAAAAAAAATCGAGATTTCAGTCCGTAAGTTCTCTCAAGGTTTTGCCTTTTTGCGAAGGCGCTAGTGTATTTGTAACATAGCCTCGGCTACGCTACAGGAGATGAAATGTAATCCAAATTGAGGCTGCTATTTTTGTTTGCTATCACATACTTCCATTTTTACTATTTATCACCATTAAAATGGATTATTTATCACCAAAAAATGTTGGAGATATTTTTGGAGATAGCTAAAAATTCGGAAANAAATCTTTGAACACTGTGTCAAAATCTGACATTTGGCAACCCCGCGAAGCAAAAGAAAAATTCTATATCTTACTAATATTATAAATGTGAAAGTTTGTATGTTTGGATGTTTGGGAAATCATCACGCGGGAACGACTGAACGGATTTGCATAAAAATAAGCACACAGATAGTTTATGATCTAGATTGGAAAATAGGCTAATTTTCTTAAGAGTTGCCACCTGTTAAAAAGGTTTAATTAAATCAATACGCGGAAACGACTGAACGGATTTGCATTAAATTTTGCACACGGATAGCTTATAACCTAGGTTCAAAACTAGGCTACTCTTTTACGAGTTGTCACCTGTTAGAAATGTTTAATTTAATTAATACGCGGAATTGGTGCACTGATTTGCACGGAAGTTTTCACACAGATAGCTTATGATATAGGCTGGAAAACAGGCTACTTTTTTAAGAGTTGCCACCTGCTAAAAAAAGTTTAATTAAATTAATACGCGGAAACGTTTTAACGGATTTGCATGAAATTTTGCAAGCATATAGCTTATGACCTACAGTGAAAAACAGGCTAATTTTTTGGAAGAGTTGCCACCTGTTAAAAAAAGTTTAATTAAATTAATACGCGGAAACGACTGAACAGATTTGCATGCAATTTCGCACAGAGATATCTTATGACCTATGCTGGAAAACAGACTACTATTTTAAGAGTTTCCACCTATGAGAAAAGTTTAATTCAATTAATACGCGGAAATGACTGAACTGATTTGCATGAAAGTTTGCACACAGATAGCTTATGACCTGGATTGGAAAATAGGCTACTTTTTCAAGAATTACCACCTGTGTGAAAATGCAATTTTGCTCACAGATGGTTTATGACCTGGATTGAAAAATAGGCTACATCCTTAACCGGTTTCCAGATCAGAACGAAATTTGGTACACTTACTACGGATTTCGCAGGGATGGTCTTAGACTGAAAGTAATTCCGATAACTCAGGCCCCTCCCATACAAATTGGAATTTTCATATTACATACATATCTTTGGAAGTATTTGTGGGAGAGAACTGGAGCTTGGTATAGAGATATGTATGTGAAATCAATGTTGGCATTAATCGATTGATTTTTAAATCAATTATTTAATTCGATTAAATTCAATCTGATTACAGTTAATCATGATTAATTTCAATCTGACTAAACAGTTAATCGTAACCGCGATTAAATAAATTAATTCTTAATCATTAACTCTTAATTTGATCAAGTACGTTTTGTGATTAATTAATTTATGCTGGAATTTTCCTGTGCAAACAAAGCAAGTTAATCCGGTATGGCTAAATCGGGTTTCCTCATCAATCTGAGCAACGAGGTGTGAATTTTCATTGAGATCTATACCAACAAACGTTTTACAAACCAGGTTTGCAAAAGTTCCCAGTTTATGTATTACTAATAAAATAATTAAACTTAAAAAAAAAATTTAATCATTAATCGTACAGTTGATTACGACTAATTAATTTTAATAGTCAAACGCAAATTGACTTTTGTATGCTGCATATCTCTGGAGGTGTTTATTGCGGAACTTGGCACCGAGATGTGTATACAAAATTAGTTCCATACTCATGGAGAAAAAATTGCGCAATTCAAAAAGGGGGCATGGTTACGGTGACCATATTAACCAACGTAAAATAAAGGAAATTTTTTTTCAAAATGATTTGTGAATACGTAGATACAACTTGTACGATAAAAGTACCTTATCCATATCGTAATCTAAATCAAGTATTTACCAGTTAATTATATTATTTAATTGTACAAGTTCCCCTGCTGTAGCAAAAAACGAAGCCAAATCCTTTTCAAGGACTTCGTCATCCTTTGCTACCAAAATGCGTTTGCCATAATTCATACTGCTCGACGAAGCCAGCACACGGTGGTTCAAAATTGGAATATAATGTTCATAATTCACCGGAGCCTTAATTTTTCAACCAATTTTTAATAAAAACCAAAAAAAAATATTTATTTTGGCTAACATTTTTTATAACGTTTCAAATTTTTTTTGTGTAATTCTTTCGTTTTGGGAAACTCAGCGCGCAACACGATCCTCCTTTATAGATTGTACAAAGATTACCGATTAAATATAAACCCTTAAGTGGGGGCGAAACAAACTGGCGAAGGTTTTCATTATATTTTGTAAGGGACATTTTTATTTTTCATATTCTGTTTAAAAAACTTTATTTATTTTATTTATTTATGAAGAATGCAGAGCTGGTTTAAAGGACAGTTTAAGAAATAAAGGACAAAGGGTGTCCTTTATTTTGAAAAAAAATGATAAAGTACAGGGGGTTAAAATAAAGGACTGTCCTTTAAAATAAAGGACGGATGGTCACCGTAGGCATGGTACCTCCCGTACAAATTTACTTTTTATACTGCATATTTCTAGAGGTGTACATGGTAGATTACTGGTACTGGGGTTTGTAAAATCAAATCTAAATTCATGGAAGAAGATTAGGGTTATAAGAAAAAGGGGCGTGGCACTTCCTGTACAAATTGACGTTTTCTTGCTACATATCCCTGGAAGTGTTTGTGGAAGAACATTGGAACTTGACATGGAGTTGTGTATACAAACTGTGTCAATTGCTCTTGGAAAAAATGTGAGTTATTAAAAAAGGAGGCATGTCGCCTCCCACACATACTAAAAATTTCTAAATACATATCTCTGGAAGGATAGAAAATCTCTGGAAGTATTTTAAATTTGTTATGGAGATTTATTTTACAAGTGCCGTACTGACAGAAAAAATTTCATGTATGTAATGGAAAAGGGAGAGCCGGTTAGGCCTTATAATCTAAGGCATGATGCATACCTACCTCTTGAGGCATTTGTAATGAGAAGTGGTATTTTATCAAGGCCAGGTTACTAAATCTGAGTTGGAAATACATATTAGAAGCCGCCGTGGCACCTCCAAGAAGGTTACACGTTCACGCGTCCGTGGAACCATTTTAAGGTAAACTTAGACCGATTGATATATTTCGTATGCTTAGCGCGCAGACGAAATTTTATAATTTTATAGTTTTAAACGCCCTAAATACCTTAACAAAATGGGTACAGAAATAAAATATAACATCATTAAATTATTTTTCATATTTGTATAAAAACGTGGGATGAAACCCGCGGGTATAAGCTAGTTATTATATAATTGTCAAAAAATAAATTACGCAAGTTCATCACTAGAAACATGCGGAAGAAAAAAAAGTTTCGAAAAAATGCTATTGTAAGCGTAAAGTTTTATAATTTGAAAAATACTTATGTCTTTTTTCTCAAACAGTCATCGGGTGCAAGCTGAAAGTTTGATGCAGTAGGAGTGTCGGGAAAATTCATATGCAAGGCAAAAGAGTATAAGTTGTTTTTAAATGTTATAATGTATGTATTTAATAAAGTTTCAATTTTGGTTATATAGGAAGGTATTGTCACATATACATCGGTATATGATATAAATGTCGGTTATATTTATATTAAAAGTGTATTAAAGTTTCGATTACTTTAGTAAATCGTATTTTGACAAAAAGTATACAAAAATTCAAATTCAATCAGAAATGAAAAAAAGTCCATGACTGCGGTAAGCACGACGCTGGGCTGTTATTGAGAAGTTTTTTTTTGCAAAATTGTATTTAAATTTACGTCACTTATATCTAATAATATGAGAATTTTGTTTTTGTTTAGGAAAATGGTATTTAAGTTTATGTCACTTATATAATAATATGAAAATTGTGTATGAATACGCAGAGATTTAAAAGAATTCAATGAATCTCACGTCAACTTATATTTATATGAGAAAATGATTTACGAGAAAAATGGGTTAATCACTTACAATCTATTATAAAAGTGTTGAATTATTTATGTCTAAGGGTTATCCAAAAAAACTAGTTTGTGCCAGTTGTACTATAATAGCAAAAATGTTTGACTTTTTTATTATATTGGAAAAACTCAACGCAATTAAAGAAAAATCAATTATTTTGATTCGATTTAATGGTACCAATTAATCAGAATTCAGCATAAATATTTACTGTGGTATAGTGTCGATATCCAAACAAGGTTTTTTTTTTGGTCAGATCGCCTTAATGTCTAGGTTGGAAAAATGCGAGTATACTTAAATTAAGCTTAATGTTTTGATAAATCACTTAGTACTATTAGAAGTTTTTAGAAAATTCACTTTGATTTTAAGTTTTAAGGCAATTCAAATAAAGTATGTATTTTCATTAATTAATTAAGTGTGTACACATCAATGTTGAAAAAAACAATATCAAACTTAAAAACTACTGTCTTACTCCTTGCATGACTGTACCCTATATTCGCCGACATCCTACGCCGCTGTCTCCAAATGTTGGTTGTTGCTGTTGTAAATTATTTTCCCCCGCTGCAGTCCCGTAACAATTTTTATTTAAAGTAGATTTAGTATTTTATTTAAAGTTGATTATGTATTTTAGTTAAAGTTGATTAAATACTCGAAATATAGCGTGAGTATGCCGCTATGCGAACGATCGCGTGGGGTAACTGCACAAGTTTTCAGGGTACCTCTGTTCGGCTAGTGGCAAGAATGATAGAATACAAGATTGCGCCAATCGAGCTGAGAGCAACTGGCCATGACGTCAAAATATACTAGAATCAGAGAGCAAAGACGAATTCAATAAGAAAAAGAAGAAGAATCGAACAGCTGGGGCGAAATTGAAAGGTTTGTTTACAAAGTGCATAATAAATCGCGGATTTACGGAATTATTTAATTTTAAATGGTAAATTGGTCGTTTAAAAGTAAAGAATGTGTACTTGTTAAATGCACTGCAAATCGCTGTTAAAACACTGCTATCATTATAATGATTTGCATTTTTTCAGCGGGCAGCTAGCGGGTCAGTTGCTGGTAACAATTTGCAGAACGATTCCACGGTGATCGTTGCATCGTCGTCAATTAGTGAAATCAGTAACCAAGCTTTTAAAATAAAGGAAAACCTCCTACTCCGCTATACATACATATAATTATTTTCATTATTTAGCTACTTTTCCGGCAGCCGCAACAGTTGCTGGTCCAAGCCTGCAAATTGTTGCCAGCAACTGACCCGCTGGCTGCCCACTGGCATTTGTTCAACTACTCAAAAACGCACTTTGTAAACAAACCTTTTGGGTGTTGGCGACATCAAGCGGCTCATCTGGATGAAATGAAAAGGCTGTTAGATGTAATGCAGCAACGTGCTCCCGATGTTGAACATCAAGGAGCTTATGATGGTCACAAAATATATTGGCGAAAACATAGCAAGTGCATATGCCAAGTTGGAAAAATTGACAATGCGTGAGTATAAAATGAATAGGTGTTCTTAATTATAAATATTACTTTACCTTTTCTTTTGCAGTGGCCAAAAAGAAGAGTCTTTTTGATGATCGACCGCAAGAGATTCAAGAATTGACTTACATCATGGTGTATGCGTTACAATCTAAATTAGCCAGCATGGGCACCGACTTCAAACAGATACTAGAAGTGCGTACAGAAAATCCCAAACAACAAAAAGCGCGTCGGGATCAATTCGGGCAGTCACCAATTGCTGCTAGCACTGTTCGCCCGAGTACAGCGAAACAGGGCTCCTTGCTGTTAAGCGAAGAGAATACGGCCGTAAGCATTGACATGGCCGCAAGTGATACAACACCATTGCTGGGTGCAGTTGGAGGTAGTGGAATACAGACGCAGCAGCAGATTGCATTATATGATGACTCCGATAGTTACGTGCAACAGCGGGCTCAGACCATGCAGAACATTGAATAGACTATTGTCGAGCTAGGCGGTATATTTCAACAATCAGCACATATGGTTAAGGAGCAAGAGGAGACTGTGGAGCCTATCGATACAAACATACAAGATGCCGAATTGAACATAGAAGCGGCGCATGGTGAAATATTGAAGTACTTCTAAACTGCTTCGAAGAATCGCTGGCTAATGATAAAAATCTTTGCAGTACTGATATTCTTTTTCATATTCTTCGTAGTTTTCCTTACATAACAACGAATATGTTTGTGACACGACAAGATTTTAACAAGTTCAGAGGCGCGGTCTTAAAGTCGTAGGTTTTTAAATACATAAATATATAATATCCTATTCATATACATTTATATATATCACACTAATGTAATAACAACAGTTAAGTCTTATATGCCACGTGAAACACGATAGCTTTTAGAAGCAGTCACGTAGGGTTGGACACTAATTCTGCCAATAATAAAATTACTTCACTTAGTTTCACTTTTTTNTCGTAGGTTTTTAAATACATAAATATATAATATCCTATTCATATACATTTATATATATCACACTAATGTAATAACAACAGTTAAGTCTTATATGCCACGTGAAACACGATAGCTTTTAGAAGCAGTCACGTAGGGTTAGACACTAATTCTGTCAATAATAAAATTACTTCACTTAGTTTCACCTTTTTCCCAAAATTTTCTATAAAAAGAAGAGATTATCCTGTGTAATAAAACGAGAACCGATTTATGTAATCATAAATATATAAAGAAAAGTTTAAAACTAAATAAAATAGAAATTGTTATTGGCAATAAGTACATGTGCTTGTTTATTAATAATTCAAATATTATGTTCAAACAAATCTATATATTAATACGCTAACATAAATTTTGTCTCCGTTCGTTTGGCGATTCTACCGAACCGATTTCAAAGCCAAGAACACCTTTGGAAAGGCATTTTTACGTAGATGAGCAGAGTTTTTATGGTTCCGCAATTGGTTGAAAATTACGGCCAAAGCCGTCGTTTAAACATTTTCGAATTGTGTCTAGATGTTGCTGCAACATGTTCAATTTGACATGTTTCGCATGTTGTTTCACTTCGCATTTGAAATTAAGCTTTGAAATAAAGATAAATATGAAGATGAAGAAATAAATGATAACGATGAAGTCAAAAAAAAGAAGGCAAAAGTGAAGATAAAGACGAAAAAGGAGACAATGACAGATACATAAGAATTAGGGTAACTGAAAGGGTAAGAACATTTCTTGAATTTATGAAGTGAAACTTCTTTAGCGGCAGTTGGTTGGTTGGGAGTAAATTGTCGAATTCAAGGGGAATAATGCACATGGAAATGGTTCTCAGCGGTTTAGCGGTTTGTGAATAAAAACAAAAGCAAAGATGCCTAGAGGTACAGGCAAAAACGAAGATCAAAGTAAATCTAAACACTATAAGGTAAAGGTGAAGACGAATATGCAAAAATAAAGATAAACATGAAGAAAAAGATGAGGATGAAGATCGATATTGTTATCGATATAAACCCCGATATTGTTATCGATATAATAATCGATATTGCTATCGATAAAATAATCGATATTGTTATCGATACTGTTATTGATTAAATAACCGCTATTGTAATCGATATAATAATGAATATAATGATCGATATTGTTATCGATACAATAATGGATATTGTTATCGATATAATAGTCGATTAAATAATTGATTTTGTTATCGATTTAGTCATTTATATTGTTATCGATATGTACAATAATCGATACTGATGATTGTTATATTTATCGATGAATTAATCGATTTTGCAATCGTTGTATTTTTCTATATGTTTAAGGATATTGTTATCGGTATTTTTATCGACACATTTATCAACAGGGTTATCGATATAATAATCGAAACAAGGAATGTGATCACATTACATGACATAACATCACATTATATCACATGATATGAAGAGGCATCACATGATATTACATTACATAATATGATATCACATCACACGATATCTCGTGACATAAAATCATATGATATGACATCACATTATATGGCATGACATCGAATGACTTGACATAACATGATATGACATCGTATGACATGACATGACATTACATGACGTGGCAGCACATGATATCAAATGGTATGACATCCCAGGATATGACATCAGAGGATATGACATCACATGACATGACATCCTATCACATCACATAAAATAACATCACATCTTATCACGTCATCGCGCCTCATCTCATCTACGTGAAAGAAAAGGATATAAGCAAAGTTGTGAAAGATAAAAACAAAGATGAAGACCAAGGTAAATTTACCGATTTCAAAACCAAAAACACCGTTGGAAAGGTAATTTTCTGTAGATGAGGAGAGTTTTTATAGTTTCGAAATTGGTTGAAAATCGTCGTTTAAAAATTTCCATATTTGTGTATTGTTGTTTTTGCAGCCTGTTCAATTTAAGCTGTTTCGCATTTTGTTTTACTTCGTATTTGAAATTAAACTTTGAAATACAAAGGCAAAAGTGAAGATAAAGACGAAAATGGAGATAAAGGCGAAAATGGAGACAATGAGAGATACATAAGAATTAGGGTAACAGAGTTGAAATTTTCCAATAGGAATCGAAATAAAAACAGCTTTAAAGCTTACTGAAATTAATCGAATAATCGACGTTTATAGTTATCGAAAATTATCCGTGCTTATTAAGTTATCGCAACGTATCGAATTATTCAAACTGATCAATGTTTATTGAGTTATCGAAGTTTATAGACACAGAAACTTAGTTATCCAAATTTACGGATAGTTATCGAGCTACAAAAACGTGTGAGATTAACGAAATTTGTCAAGTTAAAGAAATGTATCAAGTTATCGATATTTATAGAATTATCATTATTTATAGACATAACGAAATTTATCGAGGCGTCGCAATGCATGGAGTTCTTTCAACTTACAGTGTTATCGATAATTATTGATCTACTTAAATTGGTTGATTCATCGAATCGAAGTTTGTGGAATTTTCAAAATATATCGATTTGTCGAAATTTCAAGGTTATATAAGCTAATCAATTTATAACTGCTTATCGAATTTTATCGTGTTAACAGAGTGTAACGAGTTATCAAAATTTTTCGATAGCTTTCGAAAAATTTGGAGTTGTCAAAAATAAAAATGTATCCAAAGGTATCCAAAGAATTTACATTTTCGTGTTATCGAAATTTATCGAGCCCTCGAATTTCACAGTTATCGAAATTGGTCGAGTTAACGAATTTTGTTGAGTTATCGGATTTTAGTGTTTTCGAAATTCTTAGAGCTATCGATATGTATCAAATCATTGAAATTTATCGATAAACTGGAATGTATCGGGTCAATTCCAAGTCCTGCCGAAGTCCTCCAAAGACGTTCTAATATAAGAAAAATATTAGTTACGTTTAAGTTCCAAAGCAGAAGATTTTCCGGTAAGTTAATTTGTACCGTATAAGTTTTGCTACGGGTTAAGTTAGAAAACCTCTCCAAGGCTCCCAAAAACTAGAAAAACTGTCGAATTTCGACAGTAACTGGCACTCTAGTTTAAGTGAAAGGTATGCAATTTCAAGAAAAAAGCAATTGCTTAGTTTTTATGCATACGGCTTAACATTTCCGGTAGGAAGCAAAAGGTCAGTATGTATAAATAAAAAGCTTTATCAGGGAAACGTGTTATATTTTCAAATAGCAAATAAATAAAAAATACATCGTAATGAAATGTTACCGTTTATTGCATGTGATCTGACGCCGGATTCAATTTATAGGTCTTTGCAAACAAAGAGTACAATTTGCGTCAAATTTAATAAATCCATTACAGTTATGTTTGTAAACATTTTAACATGTAAAAACCATGCAGATGCTTTATATAAGCAAGGTGCTGTATACTGTCGTGTTGTTGTATGTCATAAACTTTAAACGGCTAAAACTATATTTAGAGAATGTGCAAGCTAACATAAAAGTTTTATTATGAAATTTCACACAATTAAAAAATAGTTGGTGGTAATTTATGCAACCTCACATACGCGGTTTTGCATTATTATGATACGCGGTTTTGCATTTTGTTGATACGCGGTTTTGTACTTTAAACGGCGATATGTACATTTCTTATTCGTTATCACGACAGTCAAAAATTGATCTCTTTGTTAATTTTTTGCGGCCCTGAAAAGGGCCTTTTGTGTATATATGGTGTTGTGTAGTAGACCTAGATAAGCTTATATAAAGCATTTGATCCCTTTGTAAATTCATTGCGGCCCTGAAAAGGGCCCTTTATGTATACAAACACAGAAAAGCTAATGTTTGCTCCAGATGTTGATGTTGACTCAAAGCTAGAAAGAAAAGAATTTTGGTAATGTTTTTGCAATATGTAAATTTATAGCTCACTATGACATTTTATTAACATAAAAATATAAAATTTATTCACTTACCAGGTCTGCTGCATACCTTGCTTATTTGTTGATGGTACCAAATGCACTTAAGTCAGTATTTTTTTATATTTTCTTTTCTTACTGTGGGCATTTTCTATGAGTTCTTTGTTTAGTTTTCTTATTTTAAAGAACATTCGTGCCCTGAAAAATAATTTTTTTACTCTAATATCGCAATGGATATTCGAGGCTTGCTCAATGTGTTTTTTACGAAGTCGTTTGTACTAAGCAAGCCATCTTCATTCATTGCTTGAAACACTGACTCTAAGTGACGCATTTGGTCCATCATTGCAGAGCTGGGTACAAGCCACCCTCGCTCAAGTGACTTGCCCATGAAAACGACGGGTCGTCATTGCTCCTGAGCGATGTGCTGGGGATGTCATCCTGGAGTCTGTGGCAAATATACCCGGCTAAATGCTGGAGGCCATCATGCTCCAAGTCGCTGAACTCAGCTTCTTGAATCGGCCATAATTCCGGGCCTTCTTGCAAATTTTGCAGGAATATACCTGATAATATAATATGTCGTATAATATAATATGATAATATAATATAATATATAATTATATAATATATAATTATAATTGCGCTTAAATAAAAACATGTTACTTTAAATTTAACAATTAATTTATTTAACAGAAATCTTTGAACCGGCGGTACCAAAATAGAACGTTTTTGGGATCTAGTAGTTTTCATTAAAAATGGATTGGGTGAAGCGGCCTTTGAAGAATTGTGTGACTTAGTTTATAACATTTTTAGTCTGCCTCACAGTTCCGCAGCAGCTGAGCGCAAATTTCTATACCCGAGCGCACTTGTTCACAAGGGTATTATAACTTTGTTCACATAACGGTTGTTTGTAACAGGCAAAGCGAATCGAGATAGATATAGACAAATGTATACATAAATAATCAGAATGAAAAGAGAAATCGATTAAGCGGTGACTGTCTGTCCGTCCGTCCGTCCGCCTGTGCACACGATAACTCGAGTAAAAATTGAGATATCTCAACGAAACTTGGTATCTGCACTTCTTTCGGGCGTAGGACGGACGGTATTGAAAATGGGGAAAATCGGACAATAACCACGCCTACCTCCCATATAACGGTAATTTTCAGAAATACGAAAACTGCGATATTTTAGTAACTACTGAAGATTATTCACTCA
>NW_016160956.1:32479-32673 GCF_001687245.7 Rhagoletis zephyria | reverse complement strand
TAAAATCGGACAATAACCACGCCCACATCCCATATAACGGTAATTTCGAGAAATACAAAATCTTCGATAAATCAGTAAATATTGAAGCTAATTTATTCAAAATTGATGCTAGCAACAATCTTTTACCAAGAACTACGTTTAGGATAGAATTTTGGAAAAAGGGGAGTGGCACCGCCCACTTATGATCACATATA
>NW_016160956.1:32190-32296 GCF_001687245.7 Rhagoletis zephyria | reverse complement strand
TTTATGTGGCAAGCACAATAACCATACCGAGTTTGGTACAAATTGCTGGAACGGTTCGCGAGATACATATACGTGATCATAAGTGGGCGGTGTCACGCCCATTTTC
>NW_016160956.1:31845-31943 GCF_001687245.7 Rhagoletis zephyria | reverse complement strand
AGCGGTTACCAAGATATACACATGTAACATTAAGTGGGCGTGGCTACGGCCATTTTCAAAAAAATGTTAATATTCTTATTTTTCGTCTAAAATTTATT
>NW_016160956.1:0-31660 GCF_001687245.7 Rhagoletis zephyria | reverse complement strand
GACGGACAGACAGTCACCGCTTAATCGATTTCTCTTTTCATTCTGATCATTTATGTATACATTTGTCTATATCTATCTCGATTCGTTTTGCCTGTTACAAACAACCGTTATGTGAACAAAGTTATAATACCCTTGTGCACAAGTGCGCTCGGGTATAAAAAAATCGTTAGATGAACTGAATTGGCATATTTTCTTGATAAAGAGGAATAAACTTAATTCCCGATGTAATAAAAATTGGTCCATTTTTTACCATTTGTTGCATTTTTTGGTCCGAAAAATAAATTGGAATTGGCAACCGTATTCAGGACCTATACGGGCCCTTTTTTCATGTTGTACTCGACCATACCTACAACCTAAACTACGTTTTGTTTCGGGAGTATTTCATGACTTTTTTTTTGTGTAATTATACCTCTCAAGAGCATGAAATGGTATTATAACTTTGGTCCGATGTTTGTAAGTACCAGGATAAAAAGAGATAGACCCATTAATATGCATACTTATATGATCAGAACGTCGAACTGGGTCGATTTAGCCATGTCCGTCTGTCCGTCTGTCTGTCTGTCTGTCTGTCCGTCTGTTTGTATGCAATCTAGTCTCTCAGTTTTCGAGATATCCGGATAAAATTTGGTAGGTGGGTGTATTTATAATGTATTAATCATTTGTCGGAACCGGAGGAATCGGACCACTATAACCTGTAGCTCCCATACAACGGATTGTTCAGATATGAGATCTTTTGCCATAACTTTTCCATTTATGCAGCTAGGAACATGAAATTTCGCAACATTTCCACTCATTATTAACAGAATACTTACAGTGAAAATAACAAGGATCGGGTGACTATAACATATATGTATCTTCCATACATCTTATTGTTTAGATATGGGATTTTACTGTAAAACTCCTTTATTTGAACAGCTAAAACCGATAAATTTCGTAAGATATTTTATAAATAATAATACAAAGTCTACTGAGAAAATCGTCAAAATCTATGCTGTATAAGCTTTATCTCCTATAGCACTGATTGTTCAGATACCAGTTTTTGCGATATATCTCCTTTATGTAGGAAACTAAACCCAATAAATTGTGTTACCTGTTTACATACCGATCACATAGCAGTGAAAATCACTTAGATTGGTGCTATATAAGGTATATCTTCCATACCTCTAAATTGTTTAGATGCGATTTTTTATATAAGTATGTAACTCCTCTATCGATGTAAGCAGATGTATTCAAAAGCAGTAATCTGTCAAAGTAAAATTTGCCGATGTTCATGAAAGGTATGAAGCCTTCGGCATAGCTGAAGACAGCGCTGCTCTTACTTGTTTTTATTTAAATCTGCCACATTAATACCTTTCGAACAGTGGATGGATTTTTTATACGATATTGAAAGTATGAAAAACACTTTTGGAAAACATGTGCAGCGATCCACAATTAGGTTAGAAAACATTTTTTCTAGGTTAAAGCGATTACCACGCAATTTGTCGACATGTGTAATCAGGGATTACCGAGCGCGATTTGATAGTACAGTATATTTTGCTTAGCTGCACATCCTTCCTTGCACGAAAAACTTGTGCACTTAACCGAAAAAGGCACTTAAGCGAATTTTCTTTACTACTTCAATGAGGAAGGTATCCGAATTCCTATGAAACCGAGAGAAGCACTTACCACGTAGAAATTACTGCAAGCGAAATTTTTACCAAATGGTATATAATTATCTATATAACTACATAAATTAATAGCCATTTTCATTGTTCTGCGAGATGAGCAAAATAAATTAAAGCTTGTAAAATTAGGTAATTGGAGGGCCAGTGCAGGTAAACGTAATACTTTCTTTGATAATTGATACTAGTTGCACAATTTTTAAGGCAGGTATCGCCAATGTGCAGTTATGTTGAATGCATCTATCGGAGCAGTTTCTCTATAAATGTTAAAAATTATGCCTCTGATGCGCATTTTGGGGTAGGTATCTTAAATGTGCACTTAGGCATAAAGGCAGCAAAGCAAAATATACTGTAATTATTTGTATGCATACATACATATGTACATATCGTCCATGTTTTTTCACCGGAGGGCGCAAAAAACGGCTTTTCTTTGGAGGCNTTTAAATCTGCCACATTAATACCTTTCGAACAGTGGATGGATTTTTTATACGATATTGAAAGTATGAAAAACACTTTTGGAAAACATGTGCAGCGATCCACAATTAGGTTAGAAAACATTTTTTCTAGGTTAAAGCGATTACCACGCAATTTGTCGACATGTGTAATCAGGGATTACCGAGCGCGATTTGATAGTACAGTATATTTTGCTTAGCTGCACATCCTTCCTTGCACGAAAAACTTGTGCACTTAACCGAAAAAGGCACTTAAGCGAATTTTCTTTACTACTTCAATGAGGAAGGTATCCGAATTCCTATGAAACCGAGAGAAGCACTTACCACGTAGAAATTACTGCAAGCGAAATTTTTACCAAATGGTATATAATTATCTATATAACTACATAAATTAATAGCCATTTTCATTGTTCTGCGAGATGAGCAAAATAAATTAAAGCTTGTAAAATTAGGTAATTGGAGGGCCAGTGCAGGTAAACGTAATACTTTCTTTGATAATTGATACTAGTTGCACAATTTTTAAGGCAGGTATCGCCAATGTGCAGTTATGTTGAATGCATCTATCGGAGCAGTTTCTCTATAAATGTTAAAAATTATGCCTCTGATGCGCATTTTGGGGTAGGTATCTTAAATGTGCACTTAGGCATAAAGGCAGCAAAGCAAAATATACTGTAATTATTTGTATGCATACATACATATGTACATATCGTCCATGTTTTTTCACCGGAGGGCGCAAAAAACGGCTTTTCTTTGGAGGCATTGGTTCGAGAGACGGTATTTTCTCTAGCTATTATTTTACAAATCTGTTGTATTAATAACGATTTTGGGATTCTTATGCATAAATCTCGATGCCTGGAGTTCAGGGTTACCACAACGGCGATTTAGGCGGTTTTGCAACTGGTCGTGGGCGGTTTCGCTGAATTTATAAATTAAAAATATAAAATGAAAACGGTTGCCATGGTAGCAAGCATAAAATTTCCAAATGCAAATCCAAGACTATTTACACAATATCCTGAACAGCCCATTGTTTAATGTGTTTTAAAAATTTCAAAAAGTAAAAATCGTTCGCTAACCTGTCAGGAGGATAGAGAAACATTATTCGTAAAAGAACTATAACACTATACTGCAAAATCAACTGTTTTTCTGGGTATCGGACCAAACTAATTTTTTTCAAGAGATTGAGATTAATTTTAAGAGCTTAGATACGCACTAAAAGATTGGTAAATATGCTTGCAAATATGCTCGCAAAAAAAATAATCACCGTGTAACGTTTTGTATTTTATTCAGTTTGTTTCAAGGACTGAAAATTTCTAATGGACTTACAACTGTTGCTTGACATTCTCAAATAATGAAGAAAAAATAAGCACAGTGTGACGTTTTGTTTTTTATTCAGTTTATTTCAAGGATTGAAAATTTCTAATGGACTTACAAGTGTTGCTTGTTCTCAAATAATGATGATCTGTGTCAGTGATGATAAAGTTGCCACAATTGGTACAATTTGAAACCAAAAAGTACATTGAAACCACATAGACCTTTTTGGTACGATTTGGAAATGCAGCACTTTATATATGTATTTCGATTAGTTTTATATTTACGTTGGATAAAAACTTCTATTCATTTATACAAATTCTTTCTTCCTTCTCTACTTCATACAAACTTCGGCTAAATTTATTTTACATTACAAGGTTGACAATTCCGCTTTCTTATAGAAATCGTTTTGTCTTTTTTACCTCACACCTTTTCTACCGGAGCCAGTAATCGGACTTTAAAAAAATTCTGTGTGGTAGAATCTGGTAAAAAATGTGGTAGATCTCAAAAAAATGTGGTAGATCTTTGGGTTTGGATCAAACTTTGTACAAAAATTAAAAAAATTCTGCAATGCTTCACCCAAATGGCAAACTTTTTAATTAGACTCTAAAAAATTTTATTGTAGTATAATAAAGTGCAAGATTGAAGTTGCTAAAAGTTGCGTTGAGTTTTGGAATTTATTTTCCTTGACAGTTAAAGCCTTCCTTCCTTTCATATTAAGATATTTTTCGAACATATTTTAAGAGATTTCTGCAACCTTGCGGAGTGCTGCCAGCTTTTCTTTTTATCACATCACGAAGTAGCGAACAAATGTGGAACGCTCCAGAAACAGCTAATTGTGATTTGGCGATTTTTACAATTTTCAAGTAAAAGTAAACAACGCCTCAGAAACCTTTCATGCACTCAAATTTGCTAATACGTTCACAAAAATCGCCGTTTTTTAACATTTTCGCTATTAATTCTTTTTATAAATCATATATTTTGCAACTTAACATAATAAAACCGCGTTTTCTGTCGAAAGATTAATTACTGAGAAAATTTATTATTTTACAATTTATTTTATTCTCCCATTCGGATTCGTTTACTTATGTCAAGCAAAAATAAAACTACTCAAAAACGCGAATATGTTTTAGATTTCATACCTTGAGTGGTAGATGCTCAAAAAAGTGGCAGACCTACCACAATGTGGTAGAAGTCCGATCACTGACCGGAGCACGAGAACTTAAAAAAATTTAAACATATATGAGTTTTGGGAACAAATTTAATTAATCAAAAACGAACTGAACGATCAGATCTTGGCTAGCATTTTTAAAATATCTCAAGGTATATTGTCTATTCCACATTCTCCGCAAATGTTTAATGTGTCTTTTCTGTTCAGAATGTGATAAAAACTTAACGTAAATAGAAATAGATTACAAGTAAAAACCCTCGGTTCTTTAATAAAAGCAGAAGATTATGCCATGATACACAAATACATACAGAGTCTTTAAACGAAAATGTGACTTACGATCTCTCAGAAAGTGAAATGCTTAACTTATTTTTATTCTACTTTTACTACATATACATATGTATATTTTTACATGATGTTTGTTTAAAAGGCGTTGAATAAATGTATATTTGTTTTAAACTTTCGTTGTTTTTTTATTTTTTGTTGGTACATTTTTATTTTATTTGGTACATTTTTTCAGACTTTTGATACAATTTCGAAAAATTCCTTTAACATCCCTTATATGTGTTGGCCGTTTAATATTTGAAGTGAAAACTTCTTTAGCGGCGGTAGTGATTTGAAACTCGATGAAACGAAAAACGTGACAACAACAGCAAAAACAATAGGGATGTTATTTGTCTATTCTGCACTGGTAATAAAATGTTTGTAACCGGTAAATAAAGTTCCTGTCAATTTTTAAACCCTTTTCGCATTCTTTGTACTCTTGTAACCGGNAATTTATTTTCCTTGACAGTTAAAGCCTTCCTTCCTTTCATATTAAGATATTTTTCGAACATATTTTAAGAGATTTCTGCAACCTTGCGGAGTGCTGCCAGCTTTTCTTTTTATCACATCACGAAGTAGCGAACAAATGTGGAACGCTCCAGAAACAGCTAATTGTGATTTGGCGATTTTTACAATTTTCAAGTAAAAGTAAACAACGCCTCAGAAACCTTTCATGCACTCAAATTTGCTAATACGTTCACAAAAATCGCCGTTTTTTAACATTTTCGCTATTAATTCTTTTTATAAATCATATATTTGCAACTTAACATAATAAAACCGCGTTTTCTGTCGAAAGATTAATTACTGAGAAAATTTATTATTTTACAATTTATTTTATTCTCCCATTCGGATTCGTTTACTTATGTCAAGCAAAAATAAAACTACTCAAAAACGCGAATATGTTTTAGATTTCATACCTTGAGTGGTAGATGCTCAAAAAAGTGGCAGACCTACCACAATGTGGTAGAAGTCCGATCACTGACCGGAGCACGAGAACTTAAAAAAATTTAAACATATATGAGTTTTGGGAACAAATTTAATTAATCAAAAACGAACTGAACGATCAGATCTTGGCTAGCATTTTTAAAATATCTCAAGGTATATTGTCTATTCCACATTCTCCGCAAATGTTTAATGTGTCTTTTCTGTTCAGAATGTGATAAAAACTTAACGTAAATAGAAATAGATTACAAGTAAAAACCCTCGGTTCTTTAATAAAAGCAGAAGATTATGCCATGATACACAAATACATACAGAGTCTTTAAACGAAAATGTGACTTACGATCTCTCAGAAAGTGAAATGCTTAACTTATTTTTATTCTACTTTTACTACATATACATATGTATATTTTTACATGATGTTTGTTTAAAAGGCGTTGAATAAATGTATATTTGTTTTAAACTTTCGTTGTTTTTTTATTTTTTGTTGGTACATTTTTATTTTATTTGGTACATTTTTTCAGACTTTTGATACAATTTCGAAAAATTCCTTTAACATCCCTTATATGTGTTGGCCGTTTAATATTTGAAGTGAAAACTTCTTTAGCGGCGGTAGTGATTTGAAACTCGATGAAACGAAAAACGTGACAACAACAGCAAAAACAATAGGGATGTTATTTGTCTATTCTGCACTGGTAATAAAATGTTTGTAACCGGTAAATAAAGTTCCTGTCAATTTTTAAACCCTTTTCGCATTCTTTGTACTCTTGTAACCGGTAACTTTGTTCGCATCTCATAAGCTGGTAACAAAGTATTGCCCCGTGAAATATGCAATGCCAGAATCTGCACAATTCTTCATAGCTGAATTGCTGAATATTTTTTGGTAATAAAATTTTCCGGTTACAGAATCTTCGGTAACGTACAGAATAGACCTGTAAGTGTGTAGTTATGTATGTATGTCTCATAGAATTCCAGCGACGTCTCGAAGTCAGATTGAAGTGATTTTGTTTTTGTTTTCTTCGCTTTTATTGTCGCCTTGCATAGCATAGCTGTTAATAAGTGAGTATTAATTTAAAATACCTTAAATTACTTACCGCAAAAAAATTTGGAATTATATGCAGTGTTCCATGAGATATTATTATAGATATTAGGATGTTGCTTTAATTTGGATCCTTTTTATAGGACATAAGAACAAAGGAATGTTAAAAAGTTATAGTTTTTAGACATAAACTACTCGCTCTACTGCTGCTGGTGCAGCGTTTCGCTTAGATTGGGCACATTCGTCCCGAGGCTGAAAATTTTCCGCCGAAAAGCTGTTGGAACAAGCACACAACACCTTGGTGAAGTTACCATGCACGTGACCATCCCGAAATATGTAGTTAATTGTACTAAATACACGGTTAGAAATGTTGGAATATATTTTAGACCTTGCTTCAGTTTAAATCAAATTTTAGACTTTTAAGGTTTTGATTTAAAATTTTAGAAAGTTTACTTCAAAAAGTACATTTTCAAGGTATAAGTTTAAAACCTTCACTATACTAAAGCAAAATTAATTCTCCAAAGGTGTAATTTTTAGGCTTTCTTTGCTCTAAAAATCACATTTAAAACTATAAAGTATGAATATGAAACCTCTTTTGGATTAAAAAAATTATTTGGCCTTTTCAAGTATTAATTCTGAGATTTTCTTGGTCTTAATTTAATTTCCTACTCTCATAGTTCTATGCTGCTGCCAGTAGGCTTTGATTTATTTTATTTTCTTACAGTTGCCAGATGTGGGGATTTCGCCCTATTTTGGGGATTTCTGAAATCATTTGGGGATAGATTTTTTCGTTTGGGGATTTGATAGGGATTTTTGTTTGGTTTAAAATATTCATATTGAAATTAAAATACATATATTTTACTGCCTGCCCTTAAAAATTTCTTAAACAAAGATTTTCGTTGCCAAAGTGTTATTCGTAGAAAATGCCTATTTTAATGGCTTTCGCTGAACACACAATTTTTCGCTCACTTCATTACACCAAATTGTAAAAGGATCGCTGTGATTGGCATTTACCGAATGGACTGCATATATTTCTGATTTCCTTAGTGTAAAAAGAATTTTACAAAGTGGCAAGCGCGCAAAAAAAAAATTGACGAACTTACAGAAAGCAATGGGAATAGGAACCTTGGGCTGAAGGTATGTTGTTAAATAGTCTCCAAAAACCATAAAAAATAAGAAACCGCTATACGTAAATAACCAAATGATCTCATATATATGTACACATATACAACTGTGAAAATTCTGGCAACACTGGCTTTTGATCAGTGTTGACAGGTCGACGCACTTTTTTTGCGCAATGAATGCAGACATTTTTTCAACGTTTCGGTTTTTTTCTGTTTGATACAACATTGGTAATTCATAATGTTTGTACATTTATGTGTGCTTTCCTCAATTAGTTACATGAATGTTGCAGATTTCTTTTGATTTTGAGTTGCGGTATGTGGAGAATAGCCAAAACCTACTACAAAATTGAATAAACTACTCAGTTTTCGCTAAAGAAGTATATCATGAAATAGCTGCTGCTACAAGTCATCCCTCTATACTTGCTGTTGGGCCTCCTAACAAATATATAACTCATAAATAATAATAAATAAATAACTCAATATTTTCTGGCCGTTGATGGTAAGAAGTTAAGTCTACCTACGTCGTTCAGTTTCCTTGAATCATTTGATTTGTATTTCAAGACATTTTATATATTCAATATTAAGTTTTATCCGACACTCACAAGCTTTTTAAATTTTTTTTGTTAAGTACATTTATAAAATAGATACAAGCTTCATATCAAGCACAAGGCAAATTGATTATACTGTAAATTTGTAAAAAAAAATTTAAACACTAGAACAATTCGAAAATTCTACATAAGTGTTGTTTTTATACAAAAATCATTTAATTTTAGTGAAATTAAAATGTATTTCTGTTTTGTTTGCAACAAAATGTTCGACACTACTGCTTTTATTATATTTCATTTAAAACATATCCATTTGTATAAACTGTATAAAATCGAAAAACTGTAATAAAACTTTCTGTACATTTAGAGGGCTCAAAAGACATGCAGAAAATTGTACTGCTGGTACTAATGCAAATGCCGTACTTAATGTCACCTCAAAGCTCATATCATCAGTAGATATGTTAGTAGACGAAATACCAAAGGAACCTGATTTTGGATCGAGCAATGTTACATATTGTTCAAATAATTTTAATTTTGAAGATTCAGTACACGCTTCGTTTTAAAAATTTGCAAAACAATTAATGGCATCTGGAATAGCAGAAACTAATGTAAATGAAATATTTAGTTCAGTTGAGGAAATTGTAGCTAATCTTTTCCAAACATTTGAGGCTTATCTTAAAAATCGGCATAGTGAAGTTCACTCTACCATTTTAAAAGAAACCTTTCATTGCTTTGATTCATGTGTTTCAAGCCATATAAAGAATTTTTCAAGTAACTACAAAAGAAGCGAGATGTACAAAAAAGATGAATTGTATGTAGAACCAGTTTCGAAACCTTTAGGTGGGATATAAAGACAAATAGGAGCAGCGAAAAATCTTACAAACACTACGTGGAATGCACGTTTCAATATGTACCGATCGTAGACACTATTAGTACACTTTTTAAAAATAAATCGTTAAAAACTTGTACTATAACAAAAACCATTTTCGCAAAGATGGTGTATATGTTAATTATTGCTACTCGAAAAATCATAAGCAGTCTACTCTATTTCAAAGCAATGAAATTGCTTTGCAAATCAAACTTTTTTATGATGAGTTCGAAGCAGTAAATCCTTTGGGAAGTAAGACTGGTATACATAAAATAGGTGCAATTTATTTTTATACCCGAGCGCACTTGTGCACAAGGGTATTATAACTTTGTTCACATAACGGTTGTTTGTAACAGGCAAAACGAATCGAGATAGATATAGACAAATGTATACATAAATGATCAGAATGAAAAGAGAAATCGATTAAGCGGTGACTGTCTGTCCGTCCGTCCGTCCGTCTGTGCACACGACAACTCGAGTAAAAATTGAGATATCTTAACGAAACTTCGTACTGCACTTCTTTTGGGCGTAGGACGGAGGTATTAAATGGGCGAAATCGGACAATAACACGCCTACCTCCCATATAACGGTAATTTTCAGAAATACGAAAACTGCGATATTTTAGTAACTACTGAAGATAATTCACTCAAAATTGACATTTAGAATAACTTTTACACGAGAAATAAGAATATTAAAAATTTTTGAAAAATGGGCGTAGCCACGCCCACTTATAGTTACATGTGTATATTTTGGTAACCGCTGCACCAATTTCTTCCAAACTTGGCACAGTTGTTGACCCTGGTACATAGGGCTGCCAGACGTCCCGGTTTTCCCGGACATGTCCCGGTTTTAGACTATTTGTCCCGGTGTCCCGGTCCAACCATAAAATGTCCCGGGTTTCGTTTTAGTGTCCCGGTTTTTGATTTGATGGCACAAATTTGAATAAAAGTTCAAAAATCACTACAATAAGAGAAAAAATGTTATGAATTCACTGAGGGAAATAACGCATAGTAAACATGGATATTTTCTATTTGATTATCGTTTAAAAATGTTCGTATTTAAAAATAATAGTTTAATAACACGCACGCGTGGTGTTGATTCAAACTTAACATTTAAATGCACATTTACAATGCTGTAGCTGAGTGCGCGAAGATGCTTGCCACAATTTGCTAATTTCCAGAGGGTCAAGGTTCAATTCCCATTACAACCAGCATTTTTTTAACTTAATTATTAAAAGGCAATCGGTAATTGCAAATCGCTTCAATTTAATATGGGCGTATTTGAATTGAATATTTCTATACTAAATACTGGTCGGCCGCTGTGGTGTAGTGGTAAGCAGTGCGCGCTTCCACTCCCCAACGCCTGGGTTCAAACCCTGGAGGAGAAGCTCGGCCAAACACTAACTTATGTGTAAACGCCAATCTATTATTATTATTATTAAATACCAAAAATTTGTATACTTAAATGTATTACGAGTTGGGTTGGTGCTCTTTTATATGCGTTTTTTTTTTAATTTAGCACGCTTTTTTAATTCTAAGTTTCTTTCTCTCAGTGCACCGGTTTAATTTGTGAAATAGTTACATCTCGAGATAGTTGAACTTTGCACAAGCAATAGTTGAATTATATTAAGGAAAAGACAGAAGTTTTGAAACAAGTTCACAGCAACGAAAAATATTACTGATATTTTAATGTTATCTTGTACTTAAATTTTTTTTAGACTTATAAGTACGTACAGTGCCGTACAAAATTATTGGCTCGGAGGCTCTTTCATCAGATCACAATTTCTAATCAGATCTTTTAGAAAAATTTTGAAAATGTAGCTTGTAAAGCCAATTAATAAAGTGCAAGTCTGAAGTTGCCAGCAAATTTCGTTGATTTTTAGCATTTATTTTTTTTTGCTGACAGTGTCTTTAATATAAAAAGAATTATCGAACATAGTTTGTATGGAAGAAACTCTCAGTAAAAACAATACCAAAAATCAACTAAAATTTAATGGGCTGGAAAACTTCATTTTAAAAATTTTTATAAAAAGTTTGATTAGAATGTTGCAAATTTTTACGCAAATTTATTGAATTTTCCCGAGTTTAGCACAAAGTTTAAGAGGCCCTCCCTAAAGTGTCCCGGTTTGGCAACAGAGATATCTGGCAGTCCTACTGGTACAACATACCAATCGGCTGAAAATTTTTAAAATCTGACAATAACCACGCCCACATCCCATATAACGGTAATTTCGAGATATACGAAATCCTCGATAAATCAGTAAATATTAAAGTTAATTTATTCAAAATTGATGGTTGCAACAATTCTTTATCAGGAAATACGCTTATGATAAAATTTTAGAAAATGGGCGTGGCACCGCCCAATTATGATCACATATATGTATATCGTTAACCGTTTTAGCAATTTGTACCAAACTCGGTATGGTTATTGTGCTTGCCACATAAAAGCGAACCGTTGAAAATTATTGAAAAATTACGGCCGCTTTTCATATAACGGTAAATTTCAGAAATGCTTGAAATTTCAATATTTCGAAATTTAAGGATGCTTAAACTAGCCATTGCAAAATATTAACTTAATATTTCTATACCCGCTTATCATGTAGCGGTAGCTTTCGGAAAGGTGGAAACATATATTTAATACTTGCGCCGGGTATTTAATGTTCGGCTCCGCCCGAACTTAGACTTTCTTACTTGTTCAATATAAAATATACCATAAGAATACTTCTCAAAACTAAGGAACATATATTTAGTTGCACTCTTTTTCTGTACTGATTTAATAAACGAATATACAGATTTCAATATGATACTAGCGCCTATTGTAGCATACCTAAAATATCTGGAAGAAGATGGAATTTACATAGACGGTTGTAATATAAAAAGAACATTAGTAACTGTGGCACACGATAACTTAGGAGCTATTATCTTATCTGGATTCGCGTCGTCATTTAGAGCGACCTATTATTGCAGAATTTGCACGATGAATCCCGATAAAGCACAAAAATCTGTAATAGAAAACTCAAATCTTTTAAGATTGCAATCTGCGTATAAACACTTGTTCAATGTAAATAAAGATGTAATTTTTATTGACCTTAAAGAATCAAAAGGAATTAAACATTTTTGTAAATGAAATGAGTTACGCTATTTTCACATAATGGATAGTAACAATGTAGATCTGATGCATGACGTTCTTGAGGGAGCTCTTCCTTTTGTACTAAACAAGTTTTTTAAAACAGCAATATGAATGAAATGTATTAACTTTGAGGAGATAAGCAGTAAAATAAGATTCTACAATTACGGGTTCTTTCAAAAAAAAAACTGTTTGTTCACAAATAACAGTCGACAGAACAGGTGCATCCCTCGGCCCCACTGCTTCTCAAAACTTATGTCTTATATCACACTTTCCATTCATTTCTTTCGATCTTCAAGAAAAATTACCGCATTTGTGGGAAAGTATTACTTCTTTACTACAAATAATCAGAATGACAATGTCACCTGTTATTGAAGAAAAAGATATAGAGGTTTTGAGTGAAACAATTACGTCTCATTTAACTTGCATTGTAGAACAATATAATTTAAATGATGTATTGTGTAATTTAAATCTTTTGCCAAAACATCATATGCTAACTCATTATCCTTCAATCATTAGAAAGCTAGGTCCTGTTGTACATTCTTGGACGATGCGGTACGAAGCTAAGCATCGAGATTTTTCAAGCAAGCTTCTGTAACGAACAATTACATAAATGTTTGTAAAACATTAGATTCTTGGTACCAAAAAAACTTTAGTTATTTTCAAGAGCACATGACGACAGAAAAAACAGCTTCATTTGGAAAGTTAAAAATAAAAGTAACTTCAATTGTAGAACCTGAAGTTAAAAAATACTTTATGGAAAATGAACAATTTAATATCAAAATTTATACTGCAAATAGCGTAAATATTAATTATGGTTTCTCCTACAGACCTAACTTTTATGTATTCTTGGGAAAGGAGACTACCGATGTAAATAAATTTGGCCTTATAAAAAGTATATACGAAAACAATGGTGAAATATATTTTCATTTATTGATATATTTTTGTAAATATTTCAATGCCATTTTAAGTGCGTACGAAATATTTTGCAATGGCAGTTCATGTATAATAAAATTTAACGAATTAAAATTTAACAGACCTTATGAGGCTTATGAAAATAATAATAAAATATATTTAAGGATACCTGTACTTCTAGCAGAATATTTGTAATAATTTAAGTCAATCAATTAATAAACTTGAATTTATATAAATATCTCAGGTTTCTGTTTTTTTATACCAGCATTAGGCTAAAACGCAAGTTTCTTTGGTTTAAATTGTTGGCATTAGAAGTGCTGTTTTTGAGATAATCTCAGACTAAAAAGTAAACCCCATTAGTTTTAATTTTAGCAATAAAAAGTATTATTTTGAAACAAATCTCAGGATAAAAATTAAATTTCATCAGTCTTGTTTGTAGTATATGTTAGGAGTAAAATAAAATAGTTTTAGTTCTAAAATTTAGAATTATCGAGTACTGCATTTTAGCACAGAGAGGTCTTATAATTAAACCTTTTGAAGACTTAAAAAATAGTCAGACTCTGGATTAAAATTTAAACCTCAAAAGACTAAAGCATGTTTGCATTTTCCAAAATTTAAACTTCAGTATTTTTTCGGTCGTGTCCTATATACAGACCAAAAAAGTTTAAATTTTAAGCCAAAATTTCTAACCGTGTAATGATGAAAATAATTGCATAAACAAATAGATTATCCATGTGCATTACGCAATGTAATAGGAGTATTTTACTAGCCTTCAGTTTTATAATTAATTTTAGAAATAAACCACTAAAAGCTCGCTATAAAATGATGCTCAAAATATATTCCTTGAAATAATTTTGGAATAATTTTTTTTGAAGTAAAAAACCACTTTTTAGTTTCTTCAAAGAATATTATATCTTCAATTTAAAAGAAAACGTCAAAAGTACAGTTTACGTCAAATGGAAGCAATGGCGGATAAGAAGAAGAAGTGGAACTACCTTTAAATATTTGTATCATGGGTTGGAGTCAAATCGATGTCTTTTTGTTTTCTTCGCTATTCTCGTCGCTTTGCCGGCACGGTTGCCATTTCCAATTTATTTTTCAGACCAAAAAATGCATGAAAATATACCAATTCAGGTTTTATAACGATTTTATTTTATATGGATACAATATACAGTGCACTACAATTGTATATTGTTAACATTATATTATCTAAGGTTTCAAAACATTATTTGTTTCTTAATTTCGTTTTTATTAATGCTAAATCAAAAAATTTACTAAACTAAACTAAAAATGTTATGAACTAAGTCACACAATTCTCCAAAGGCCCCCAATCCATTTCTAATGAAACTTACTTGATCCCAAAAACGTACTATATTGGTACAGTTTGTGAAGTTACCTTCACTCAGCCTCAATTTACGAAATTGAAATTCAATTATGTCTGCATCATTTACCAATGCTGGAATTGGTGATACATCAGTAACAGAAAGAACTCTATGCGGTGTAATAATTTCAAGGGCGCATATTCATAGTCATATTTAGTACTCAACTAAGTCGAAACTACTTAGTAGAAGTCTGAAATGCGACTATGAATAGAGGTAAATTTTAAGTTGGTACTTAAATTTAAATTGCAACTTTGTTAGTTTCGACATAGTTGCTGGACTATGAATACGCGCCAAGATGTTTAATATCTTTTCGATCCATTAAATAGAAAAAATTTAAAACGAGAAACTAATGCATGAAGTGAAAAGGTGATAATAACCTAACCAAAGGCTTGTGAAATGGACTATTTTAAAATGAATTGGACCAATGGACCAAACGAAAAGAAATGGACCAAATTTGGTAAATTTGGAGCAAAACGGCAACCACGTTTGCCGGCCTCTCATATGTGTGTATGTTTGTACGTGTGTTAACCGCAGAACTCCACAGGCCAACACCGATGGCCTACCAACTGACATTTTGACGAGCAATATGATTGCAAGTTTTTGTGTGCGGGCACTTTGATGTCTTGAAATAAGCATTTGCCGCATGATGCCACCAGACAACATTCTCTCAATTTCGGTGTTTAAAAACAGTTAAATCTTGAAAAAACTTGCTAAATAGTTTCCTAAAACGTCATCATAAATAATCCAATAGGGTACAGATTTTTATTTTGATTTAATATCAAAATTTCATCGATGTTACCACCAGCACGCAAGACATCTTCGATAGCCTGATAAAACCGTAATGGTAAAGCGTAACAATTTTCCTCTGGCCTCTGCGTATGCGATAACGAAGTCATTTGGTGAGATCGTATATGCTCAACAGCTACATCTCGTTTCAAAAATAAAATAAATAAATAAAAGTAAATAAAAGTATAGACAATTTTATCATGGTCGGGGGGCAACAGTATCCACAACTGATACTCGATACCAGTACTCATTTTAGAACATCGAAGGGGATACTCGATGCTACTCAAAGTATCACTAGAAAATATTCGATTCTACTTGTACTCAAAAGTACTCAGACGAAATATTTCAAAACAGTTTTGCAATTTTTTTTTTAATAAATAAAAGCTTCTTTTATGTGTTACAAATATATAATTTAATGCAAAACGGCTTTTTAATATGAAAATATATGCTTATTTCTAATATATATGTATGTACATACATATAGGTAAATACATATTCTCGCAACTTTTATATGTCAGTTACAAAGATATAATTTAATTTAGAAATGGCTAATTTAATTCAGAAATGGCTTTTTGAATATGAAAATATATGCTTATTTTTAACATAAATATGCACACTGAGGGAAAGAGAGGTTATAATTAACAAAAACGTGCTAAGTTTAAAAAAATACGCATATGAAAGAGCACCACCCAAAATAAAATATGTCGTTGTGAAGTGCACAGATGCTTTTACGTAATTAAGAAGAAAAAAAAAATTATTTTGCGTTCCGTCTGATGGTAATTGCACCCTCTTGGCGGCAGCCAATTATATCAAGCGTCTTTTCAAACTCAGCCACAGCCATACATGTAAATTTGTTTTCAAATCTTGAGTTTGAATCAACATCATAGCGCGATTAGTGCATTTGTACAGATAAACATGTACCATGTATGTGTGTATGTGTTGTCACCGCTGTGCGTGCTTTGTATACATATACTTTCTTAATTACATATGAAAAAGCATCCGAGACGTGCAAAACGCCATCCGTGCAGTGAAAAATGCTTCATTTTAATACGGGCGTATTTGATTAATGGAAATAATACGTAGTGTATGTATAATGGAAATATAAAATTTTGAACAGTTTTCACTTGAATTAAATACGAAAATTTTTAAACGGTAATTAAATAAAAAAATTTAAGTTTTACAACGGGTTTTTTTCCTCAGTCTATATACGTATTTTTCTTGTGTAACGCAGGCTATTGTTGTATGAAATACCATAAAGCTTCAGCACATAAGNTTAATGGAAATAATACGTAGTGTATGTATAATGGAAATATAAAATTTTGAACAGTTTTCACTTGAATTAAATACGAAAATTTTTAAACGGTAATTAAATAAAAAAATTTAAGTTTTACAACGGGTTTTTTTCCTCAGTCTATATACGTATTTTTCTTGCGTAACGCAGGCTATTGTTGTATGAAATACCATAAAGCTTCAGCACATAAGATGCGGCGGGGATACATACATGCTACACAAAAACTGGAATCAAGGAGAAATCAGCTGACACGGAAAAACCTAAATTCCGCAGATTTCTGAGCTACGGGCTACAACTACAGAAAAATTCTGCGGTGTTGAGTTTTCATTTACATGGCGCTTTGGTAAGACAGATCGTGTCAGCTGACTCGGGTTTACGTACCGCTAGGTTTACGTTCTTGACTAATTTCAGCTTCAATGTATTTTCTTATTTGCTTGTGAAAGCAGGTTGGACCATGAGAGAACAGTAATATTTGTGGCAATTTGTATTTCTACCAATCAACCAGTAAATAAAATTATTGAATTAATCCGCGAGAGTTTAACAAAATACACACCAGAAGACTACAATAAAATTCCGATGATTTTATGGAGGTTTTACTTCTGCCGGGTGTGCACAGCACACATATGTTTTTGAAGTGAAACTTCTTTAGCGGCGGTTGGTTGGTTGGGGGTAAATTGGCAAATTCAACGGAAATTGCACACGAAAATGGTGCAACGGAAATGATGCGACGGAAATGGTGCAACGGAAATGATGCAACGGAAATGGTTGGGGCTGAAACAAATGCTTATCGCGTGTATGGTATAATTTAACAAAAATTTGCTAATAAAAGGTTAAAGAATAGAAAAGGACCAGTACAAGAATGAAAGTAAAGGTGACTACGTACATAAATAAAGAAAAGGATAAAGGCAAAAAGAAAAATTAAAACAAAAACAAATTTCCGTAAAGATAAAGGCAAAAATGAAGACCAAGGTAATTTTAAACAGTTTACTTATATATAAGGGTAAAGGTGAGGGGGAATATGTAGATGAAGAAAATGATAACCATAAAAGTAAAGACAAAGAGGAGGATGAGGACACCGATAAAAGTAAAGATGAAGATAGAGGACGAAAAATTAAAATAAAGGTAATTAAAGAGGAAAGGATATAGAGAGATACACAGAGACTCAATCTGGGAACTATTTTGGGATTTTAGAGATTTTCGGGATTCTCGGGACTTATCGATAAAATAATCGACATTTTTTTCGGTTTTGTTATCGATATTTATCGATTTATTTATCGAAATTTTTATCGATATTGTTATCAATTTTGCTATCGATATTTTCGGAACTTATCGATATAACAATCGATATTTTTACCGGTTTTTTTATCGGGTTTGTAATCGATATTTCTAACTATTTTGTTGGCGATTTTTTTTATAGACTTTGTTATCGATATTTTTACCAATTTTGTTATCGATTTTTTGATCGATATTTATCGATTTTGTTATGGATATTTTAATAGATTTTTTATCGTTTTTGTTATCGATATTTATCGATCTTGTTATCGATATTTACCGATTTTTTAACGATATTTATCGATTTTGTTATCGATATTTATCGATTTTGTTATCGATATTTATCTATTTTTTATCGATATCTATTGATTTTGTTATCGATATTTATCGATTTTGTTATCGATATTTATCGGTTTTGTTATGGATACTTTTATCGATTTTGTTATCGATGATTTAATCGATTTTTTTATGGATATTGCTATCGATTTTTTCTGGTTATTTTTATCGATATTTTTATCGAGTTTCTAATAGATTTTGCTACAATATTATTATCGATTTTTCTCTCGACATTTTTATCGAATTTTTCATCGATTTTGTTATCGATATTTTAATCGGTTTGTTACCGATATTTTATTGGATTTTACATGGATTTTGTTATCGAAAGGGTATAGATATAAAAATGAAGACAAAGAAAAACAGAATAACATAAATGTGATTAGAACGAACAGGGGTAGAGGTAGGGATCTAGATAGAAAACGGACAAAAAATATAACCTTAAGCAAAAGCAGATGTATGTTTGTACATATGTACATCAGTGATCGGACTAAAAAAAAAAATTCTGTGTGGTAGAATTTGGAAAAAATGTGGTAGATTTAAAAAAAATGTGGTAGAAGTCAGGTTTTGGATCAAACTTTGTACAAAAATTAAATAAATTCTATAACCTTACGGAGTGCTGCCAGCGTTTCTTTTTATCACATCCTGATGTAGCGAACAAATGTGGCACGTTACAGAAACCGCTACTTGGGATTTGCCGATGTTGACAATTCACAAGTAAATGTAAACAACGCCTCAGAAGCTTTAGATGCACTGAAATTTGCTAATACTTTCACAAAAATCGCCGTTTTTTTTAAATTGTCACTATTAATTCTTTTTACAAATCATATATCTTAAAATTTAACATAATGAAACCACGTTTCCTGTCGAAAAATTTATTATTGAGCAAATTTACTATTTTACAGTTTATTTTATCCTCCCATTCGGCTTTGTTTACTTTTACTTGAGAAATTTCATCGCAACCGGGAATGCGGAATCTTGTATTATATCATTCTTGTTACCGAATAGTGTTTAGTGTTGGACAGTTTTTGCATTTAAAATTAAGAAAATTATGTCGAGCAAAAATAAACTAGGTACTCAAAAACGCGAATATGTGGTAGATTTCAGACTTTGTGTGGTAGATGCTCAAAAAGTGGCAGATCTACCACAATGTGGTAGAAGTCCGATTACTGATGTACATATGAATGTATGTATATTGGTTATGACTCATAACTTATGAGACAAAATAGATATGTATGTAACGTAAGTTTCAGTTCTCCAGTGTGGCCCGGGCGCACTTACTTTTTTTAATACAGTATATTTCGCTTAGCTGCCCATCTTCCTTTGCACGAAAAACTTGTGCGCTTAACCTAAAAAAGCACTTAAGCGAATTTTCTTTATTCAATGAGAAAGGTATCCGAATCCCTGTAAAACCAGATAATGGAGGAGCACTTACCACGTAGAAATTAGTGCAAGCGAAATTTTTTCCCGAATGGTATCTTATTATCTATATAACTACACAAAATGATGGCCGTTTTCGTTGTTCTGCGAGATGAGCAAAATAAATGAAACCTTTGTAAAATTACGGTACGTGTGGAGTCAGTGCAGATAAACGTAATACTTTTTTTGATAATTGATAATATTTAGTTGCACAATTTTTACTGCAGGTATCGCTAATGTGCAGATATGTTGAATGCATCTGTCAGAGCAGTTTCCTTATAAATGCCAAAAATAATGTCCCTGGTGCGTATTTTGTGGTAGGTATATTAAATGTGCACTTAAGCATAAAGGTTATTCTCCATTTAAGATAAATTATGTAAATCTCTTCAATAACACCATTGCCTTCCCGAAGGGACGAACCATTGGTTTTAAATTTTTGTATCCAAGCAGAAATACAATCGAAGTTACGAGTTAATAAAAACTAAATCTCTTTTCATGTTATTACTAGCCAATGTCCGCTTGCTTCGCAGCGCCTAATAAGATCTTTTGAGTTGGCCAATACAAAAATAGCATTTAAAAGCAAAAGCGGTCTGTAAAGTACACATAGGCCAAGAATAGTAGCGCTGTGATACCATATGGAATACTAAATCCTTTCGATGTCATGAGTTTTCCCGATGGTCTTATTTCCACCTGTGAGATCTCTGAAAAGCGTGAGTAGTATTCTTCTATGATCCTGCAACTTCAACATTGGTCCGTAAACCAGTTTTCTGTTGTAGGAGGGCCAACGAAATCGGTTCATGAAGCCACCTAGCGGGTAAACGTATTTTCCATCATGCTGGTAGCTTACATTTTGCATTTAAAGGAAATCGGTTTACAAATACGATTTTTTATAAATAACTCGACTCCATATTTCTCATCACGGAGGTAGCACACGTTCATCGGTTCATAAATACGAATTTTATAAATAACTTGACCCTAGCGCCACCTAGCGAGTTTTCTGGTAGCCTATAATAGGATAATATATGCAAGGTATAACCCCTGAAAATTTGACTGAAATCTAGTTTTTGAATTAACTCCGAACAACGAAAACGGCTATTATTTTATATATATAGATTTGTAAACATTTCTTTAGTTCGACGAATAAAAAAAGTCCAAGAAATGGCCAAGAAAATTTATTAAGTTAAATTTTCTTAAGCAGTACGAAGTTCTTAAGAAACTTGTTATGCTTTCTACTATGGTTTGCTAAAATTGTTTTTAACTAGTTTTTATTATGTATCTTTCTTTAACTGGAACAGGAGAATCGATTTTCTTCAAAATTAGTACTTTTTCAGCACTTTGCACTAAAAAATTTAATATAAAAAAATACAAAATCAAAAATTGGGCTCAACTTGTCTCTTGAAAATTGTATTAGCTTTCATTTAAAAAAATAATTAATCACATTGGTTGAGAAATTAAGGCTCCAGTGAATTATGAACATTAAATTCCATTTATTGACCACTGTGCATCGCCGTTCGGAGTCGGCGTAAAACTGTAGGTCCTTCCACTTTATGTGACAACATCAAGGCGCACGCCACAAATCGGAGTAGAAGCTCGACGAAACGCTAACATATGTGTAAGCGCCAATATATAATTATTATTATTATTATTATTTGCAATGATTCCATTTTCTTCTTATCAAAATTGATTATATGCAGGTACAAATAAAGTTGCCATGTTCCACAAGCTATTCCGAGATGTTTTGACCGATTGTTAGCGAATATGTTCAGGGCCAGTTTCGGATACAGTCAATGGCACTGTGAATATTCTTCGAAATTATAGAGAAAATGCTCACACATATTTTTCTGGTATATTTTCAAAACTTATCGATATCGCTAAGGAATTGGATAGCGTATAGACAAAATTTTCAGGCTAATTACCGTGCGTCTAACGCTGAAGATTATTATCGAAAGGCAATATTTATACCGCTATTAAACTTCTCCGCATTCTGGTCACACTTCCAGCTAGTAACGCTACTTCCGGAAGAAGTTCGCCGGTTAAAAACATGGTTGCATAGTACAATGAATGAAGAAAGACTGATAGGTCTAGCACTTTTACACGTACACTAAGATATTGAAATAGACACTGAAAGGATAATAGAAAGATTCGCAAAAGGAAAGCGCAAAATTGAATTTGCAATTTAAATTATTACAATAAAAATTCTGAATAAGTTGTTAAGTTACTTAATTACATCATTCATTTTACCAACATTGTAAGCAAGAAATAAGTATTTATATGTATAAGTATATTGCATTAATAAACCCAAGGTATAACTTTACATATTTATTTTTAAATAGTACATGCAATTGTTTTATTAGACCTTGCACCAAATTCACAAAATGGAAAGTCAAATTATATTACAAACACTTTACTTCACACTTCATAAAAAATACTCGAACCTATATTTGCATGAAAAATAAATTAAATAAATTAGGGTTAGATGCCTGTAATTTAACCTTATTTGATAAGTTGATCCCAATCGCCTAACCCATATAATTTTTTTTTAGTTTCTCGAAGATCTGACCCTTAACCAGTGTTGCCGTTTTAGCCCTTTGGTGGCTTGATTTAGCTACCACATACTTTTTTTAGCCCTTTGGAGAATTTACTCATACTTGGCATGAAAAAGTTGTATATGCTTAATTTGATCTAATTTTTTTTTCATTTATGTAAGGGATGAATTTGTAACCTAAGAAAGACTGATATATATACATGTATGTATTGTATGTTCCTTATGTTTTGATACATATATACTAAAAAGTGTTAGGGCTGTAAACTTATCTATTAACGATTTAAGTGATTAGCCCGTAGTCATAGTCAAAATAAAGTCCACTGTAAAGTTAGTTGCAGCATAGTGACAGTGGACTTTATTTTTATTATGACTACGGGCTAATCACTTTAGTCCTATTTTAGCTAATTTAAAAAAGTTAAATTAAATCAAGTTATGGAGCTTCCTATTCTTCTTAAACGTATCGCTATATCTATAAATTATTTTATACTTTTTAGTTCTTGTTGTAATAAAAGCGTGCTTTTAGTTTTTTAACTATAATTTTATTTTCTACTTTTTAGTTTTTTGAAATTTTGCAATTATTGTTATACTGTCTGTATATTTCTCATTCTGTCCATTTCTTTCAATGCGAAGAAAATTTTCCGCAGCCTGCTTTTTAGCTACACTTTTTACCTAACGTGCTAGATTTGACCTTAACAAACAAAATTTTCTATGTATTTCAATTAAATAGGTAATACACATATTCTGAATATAAACCAAATCGGAGCACAGATGCTGATTTTTTTTTAATTATATAGACTCGCGCGCCACATAACTGCCAAAATTTTTTGTGTAGTTATTTCTTTTCATGTAAGCAATATGCATTAGAAATGCGAACTTAATCGGATCACAAATACAGGTTTTCCAAATATCTCGACTCCTGCGCCACCTATCAGCAAAATTTTTTGCGGATTTAAATCTTTTCACGCAAGTAATATATGTGCACATACAGAACGGTTTTTGGTTGGATCAAATATTAGCTTTTTTTCCGGAGTTCATTGTTTTGCTATACCATTACTTATTGAAAATGTTTGCGTGTATACTTATATATGCATATGTAAGTAAAAATTTTTAGCTACCATTTTTAGCCACAACGACTTTACTCAGCTCTTTTTTAGCCCTTTTTTAAAGGAATTTGGCTACGACTAAAAATTATTCGCGGCAACACTGGTCTTATACCACTTTTTTCCACTTATATGAAATCTACTGTTCGCTTTTGTTGGAGCATTCCTATGAATATACTAATTGTTTCTCTTTATATCCGAACATGTATTAGGTCCGACTCTAAAGTTAGAATGACGAAAGGCAGTTACTAAGCCAAATATAATTGTATTTTATATTTCGTGTTTATTGTTCGAATGTATGTCGTGGTGTTGTGTATCAACGCCGCATATGGAATTTCGTTGATTAAGTACGTACATAAATACATACGTTTCATTAACTCGTTAATTGTACCAGTTAGAGATGAGTCGCGGACTAACTGATCTCCAATTATGCCCTTAAGCGATGAGTAGATACTAACTAATCACCAATAACTAATACCCGTATGAGACTAGCTGCTACTACTTATACCAAATTGCTTCTAATCATGGACTACTCCCTTTAGAGATTAGTCGCACAAGTTTTTGCAGGGTTTGTATGTACATATATGTATGTATACTATTATATGTATATATAATAGGGTGGTCCTTAAATGTAGGAAGCAAATTTTTACATCAGATTTACTAAGCCTCAACCCCTACGTCGATGCTACTGTAGTCGAAGATATCGCATATAATTTTTGGTCCCAATTGGAGACGGTTAAGGCGTGTCGCATAAGGGGCAAAGTTCATAGTCCTCAATGGAGACTCAAAAAATAAAAATAATTTTTTTTTTTATCAAATACCCAAAATCGATACTACAATAGTCGAAGATATCGCATATAATTTTTGGTCCCAATTGGAGACGGTTAAGGCGTGTCGCATAAGGGGCAAAGTTCATAGTCCTCAATGGAGACTCAAAAAATAAAAATAATTTTTTTTTTTATCAAATACCTAAAATCGATACTACAATAGTCGAAGATATCACATATACATTTTTACGCACNTTCCTCAATGGAGACTCAAAAAATAAAAATATTTTTTTTTTTATCAAATACCCAAAATCGATACTACAATAGTCGAAGATATCACATATACATTTTTACGCACAGGGGTCAAAATTCAGATTACCCTATGAAGACGTCTTAACCGACTCCAATCGGGACCAAAATTTGTATGTGATATCTTCGCCTTTAGTTGTATTGAGTTTGGGTATTAAATGAAAAAAATATTTTTAATTTTTTGAGTCTCCATGGAGCATCTGGCCTTGGACCCCATTGCGACACGCCTTAACCGACTCCAATCGGGACCAAAATTTATATGTGATATTTTCGACTACGGTATTAAAGATTTTGGGTATGAGTTGGCAGAAAAATTAATTTTAATTTTTTAAGTCTCTATAGAGGAATCTGAAATTTGGCCCTGTGCGACACGCCTTAAACGTCTCTAATCGGGACCAAAATTTCTATGTGATATCTGTGACCGTGGTATTACCGATTGAAGGGGTGAAACTGAACAAAATCGCCCACTTGATTTCAAGGTCCACCCTAATGTATATATATTTGTAGTTTTTTATGATGAATAGAGAAACGAAGGAATGTAAGTCGACTCTTGTACATATTTACAAGCGTAATCTTATTGGACAGAACTGGTTCGGATTGCTGCAAGTAACACGCACTATACCAAAAGGGGATTAGAGGTTATCGAACGGCAAATATTAGGACCACTGATAAGAGTTCATTATGTGTTATTACGCATTGAAACTACGATATTTTTAATGTTCTTGGCATCTAAACTAGTTTTTGAGAATCTTTATAAAACAGTCAAGCGTTCATATTTTAAACATTTTTATGATCACAAATACATTCGGTAAGTTGTTTTCACAATACTTTACTAATAGCGTTTTCTTTTCTTGAAAAGATGTTACATTTATTCTGCCCTGCGCCAGGGCTGTCAAGTTTTTGTATTCTTTTCCCAGCATCTTCACAAGAATATTAAGTGCTCTTTCTTTAAAATGTTGCACTCTGATAATGTTGCCATATATGTAAGAAGGTGACATTTTCTTCGAGAAAAGAAAACGCCATAAAATATTTTACAATTTTCACCTAAGAAAACATTTTTAGAACAACTCTTTAAGTAGGAAGATACATTTAAAAAGTCGAATAGAGCAGGGGTTCCCAAACTTTTTTCACCGCGGCACCCTTGTGCTAAACAAATTTCGCGGCACCCCTCTTCAAATGTCTACGAAAACAAGAAAACACAATGCAAACTTTATACTCCTTTACCTTTAATGTGAGGACTGAAACTGTTTTGATGATTCCATTACTACAATAATTCTTTTTTTTAAAGGAAAGGTGAGGTAAGGCGGTCCCATTCTAATTTGGTTCAAATCCGATCATTGGATCATGAAGAGATTAACGATAATCTTAAATTTTTATACGAGAATTGAAGTGGATTTTGTTTTTTGCTTAAAAATTACTTGTTTATGTAAGCATTTGTTGCAAATGCAGTCTCAGATAGAAATGTAAAAGGAAAAGTCACTAGTATTTTTAATGCAATCTTGCCAACAGCAGTGTTTTCTGCATACACTTGCATCCATAACTCTCTTGGCAAAGTGCTGTCTTGACCGATGTCCAGAAGGTTTTCAAAAGCTTAATTTGTCATCTCAGTAGGTTTACTTTTCGGGTCACATGAAAACGGGTTTGTTATCCACCTGTAGACATCCTCAGAGTCTAAGCCTTCCAAGTTAACGCTGGTAATGCGCGTTAACGCTAACAGGTCTATTCTGCGCTGGTAATAAAAAGTTTGTAACCGGTAAATAAAGTTCCTGTCAATTTTTAAACCCTTTTCGCATTCTGTGTATTCTTGTAACCGGTAAATTTTGCTACCATCTCATAATCTGGTAACAAAGTATTGCCCCGTGAAATATGCAATGCCAGAATTTNTCATAATCTGGTAACAAAGTATTGCCCCGTGAAATATACAATGCCAGAATTTGCACAATTCTTCATAGCTGAATTGCTGAATATTTTAACTGCATTACCGACGTTCCTATAATCGCGGTGACAAGAACTGGTAACATTTTTTGGTAATAAAATTTTTCGGTTACAAAATCTTCGGTAACGTGCAGAATAGACCTGTAAGAAAATATCTTTTGCAGCCAATTTCATGAAAGCAATTTAAGTGAAAAATGATTTTCATTTTTTGAATGTTGTATGGAAATTGACAGAAAATAAAAAAAATCATTTTCCATTTAAACTGCTGTGAAACCGGCTGTTATCAATTTTCTTAGCGTTAACTTCGAAGTTACATACGTTTTTCTGATTTAATTTGTTTATTTATGGGGTTTTCATGCAAGTTGCTAGAAATTCTAAAGAAATATACATGTCACCAATAAAAGAAATCTCGACGTGCTAGAAAAACCAAAGATGTATTTTAATTTCGCAGGCCTTTATCTTCGAAGCGTCATCCAATACGGGTTTTAAATCTAGTGGCGGCATTTTCCTAGTCCCCAGGGAATACGGAGGGATCATACAGTAACTTCTCGTAGAGTTTTCCGCCTCTGACTTCATCCTAGACATCGCTAATTTCGTTTTTCCAACCACTGCAAATATCCGCACATTTGCTCCATATCAAACCATTTTTCTGTACAAATTTGTCGATAGCTTTAAAAATTTCGTCGCTAGTCTCAAGTGCTTCGCTCATCAAAAGTTCTTCTTCGATTTACATTGCGAATGAGTACCTCACTAACACGAGAAGAACATTAAGCCCCACTACTTCGGTACTTTCGTCAAGTTGCAAACTAAAAAAATCACAAGTTTTCAAACTTTTTATAAGTTCGTTCTCGACTGCCTCTAAGACCGTGTTGATTCGCTCTTTCATAGTGTGATTGTGAAGTTTCAAAGAATAAGTAACAAGTACACGTGCGCGAAGCTGCTGCGCTTGTTATGAGAACAGCCCAGCCAGCCAAAAATATGAAAATTATTCCGAAAACGGGAAGAAAAGTGGTTGAAACGCGGACTTTTATTAAATTTTTCGTTGACAAAACGTACAACAACGTTGACAAACGTACTACGCTTAAGAGCAAAATATACCACACAAGCGGCTTGACAAACCAAGCGAAATATCCCTTTGCTGCAAGCCATTTGTGTTGTGTATGGGGTTTGACGAGCCGCTGAAGGTAATTTTAATAAAAATCAAAATTTTTTGATTTTCTGACCGCCATGTTAAAGTGTGATCAAACCGCTTGCGTTGTGTATGGAAAGTATAAAGAATTTGCCCACACCACTAGTATATGCTAGCCCTAGCGGCACCCCAGGCATACGGTCACTGGGGTGGCGCGGCACCCACTTTGGAAAAGCCTGGAATAGAACATATCTCTCTGATGGTGATAATTTGTATACACATACATATTTGTGCCGTTCAATTAAAGTAGCCTAACTCAAATTTTAATGAATGAAGAAAAATTGAGTTTTTCCTTTAATCGTAGTTATAGGACCAATATGCAATTTTTAATAGGCAAATAATGACTAAAATCTTCTATAATCTGGGTATTTGTGAGTCGGAAATAATGTAAAATCGTTGGCGGCGAAAAACACCATTTCTTTCACTTAAGCGTTTTTGTTGAAACGATTTTGTCCGAAAAANGCCACACCACTAGTATATGCTAGCCCTAGCGGCACCCCAGGCATACGGTCCCTGGGGTGGCGCGGCACCCACTTTGGAAACCATTTCTTTCACTTAAGCGTTTTTGTTGAAACGATTTTGTCCGAAAAACGAAATTAACTAAAAAAAATTAACTAACAACAAAAAACCCTACATAGGGGAAATTGGGATTTTTTAATAAATTGAAAACGCAAATAAAAATGATGTTTTAGTACTAAAAATAACTTTTATTAAGTTTTTACCAATTTTGACTTAATTCGACATGGGCTACTTAAAAAACGGCACGGATATGTTATTCATATACGTTTTGACGTAGAATACGTCTTACCTTGCGATATGGAGGTTATGCTGAAATGTTGTAGTTGTAATTTTTAGAGCTTCAGGAAAACGCTTATTGCACGAGAACTATTGAAGCGATTTCAAAAAAGAGTATGGCATTTAAAAGATAAAATTCCAAACCTATCGACAGATATATTTCTGTAAGTAACCGGTTCGGTGTCTGTCCTAGAAACAACCGTAAATATTGCCCTATTTTGGGGTCAACTTTGAGCCTTATGATTTGCAGATATAACTTTCATTTTCGGGATATAGATTCTTTGGAGGAATAGAAATATTATCGTGTACAGATTTTATATAAATTCAACAAATATTGAGCATTTTAAGGCAAAAACTTTTTGAAAATTTTGCAATTTTTTTTTATTACCAAAATGCTCGAAAATCACTCGAATGATTTGGTTTCTAATTTCGTTAATCAAAAATTCAAGAGTTTTCCTTTCGTTTGGTATATGGGAAGTATTGGTTGATTTCTTCTAATTAAGTTTAGTTTATTCAAATATATGGGCATAAATGACTTCCCAAACTTATTGCAAACACGTGCCTGCGTTGGAATTGAGGGAAGGAGACAAAAAGTATGTATGTGTGCGTAAGTACATATTTCGGNCTAATTTCGTTAATCAAAAATTCAAGAGTTTTCCTTTCGTTTGGTATATGGGAAGTATTGGTTGATTTCTTCTAATTAAGTTTAGTTTATTCAAATATATGGGCATAAATGACTTCCCAAACTTATTGCAAACACGTGCCTGCGTTGGAATTGAGGGAAGGAGACAAAAAGTATGTATGTGTGCGTAAGTACATATTTCGGCTTTTGATAAACAGAAGGCGCAATATTTATAACCTAATCGCAGCGTATGTACATATGTAAATACATACATACGTACATATGTTGATTGCAGTTAATGTGGATTATATTATGTCTATACATATTATATATGTACATACATACATATATGTATGAACACATGTATGCATGTATGTATGTATGATGTTTTTATCGACCTTGTTATCGATATTGTTATTGACTTTGTAATCGATTTTGTTATCGAGTTTGTTATCGATCTTGTAATTGATTTTGTGATAGATTTTGTTATCGATTTTGTAATCGATTTACTTATCGACTTTGTTATCGATATTTTTATCGATTTTGTTATCGATTTTGTTATCGATTTTGCTATCGATATAATTATCGATTTTGGTATCAATATTTTCATCGATTTTTTATCGAATTTGCTGTCGATATTGTTATCCCTTTTGTTATCTATATATTTTTCTTATCTTATCGATATCGCTTTAGTTTTTGACTTGGTTATGCTCTTAACCATACCACGTATTCTATGTTTAAGTTTAGCGGCTGTATCTCCGATGCAGCCTGCAGACCAAGACGAAGGCGCTGGACTGTTCCTTTTTTTATTCCTTTCACAATTAGTATATTTAAGAAACGAGATTAGCTCCTTTTACCTCCTCAAACCAAGTGATGAGCTCCGTTATTTTAAGCATTACACATACATACTTATCGTCGATACCTTTTCGAAACCGCCCATCGACTAATAGCACTGCGGCGCACTGCTAAGTGGGGTTATCTCCACAATATGCATTGCGTAATTCATTAAAAAGAACATTATTAAAATACCGCTGACCCAATTTAAAATTGTAATGCACATTGTAGGCAGTCTGCTTACAATGTGGATTACAATTTATAACCAAAACCAATTGTAATGAACTCCCGAAGAGTATTGGGTCCATCACACTTTCCGATTACAAACAAAACAAGTATGTTTGCGGCCATGCTTATGGCAAAGTAATCTGGGTTGTAATCGATTCATTCCGATATACCGCCTTCGAAGTGTTGAAGGAGTATTTGATTAACTTGATAGGCGGTATTTTATCTAGATATTATTTTACAAATCTGTTGTTTTAATGACGATTTCACGATTTTTATGCGTAAATCTCGACGCGTAAGGTTCAGAGTTACCAAATCCCATTTTTGCCACAACGGTGATTTGGGACGATATTCTATTAAATTTAAACACTATTGAGAGTAACGACCGAAAGCGTAGCGTCCCAACGAAAATATTCGGCTTTAATTTGCTCGCGTAATACTTTTCCTTATATCTTAAAATTTGTTGAAATCACTCGACTTACTATACTGTTGTTGTGTTCGCTTTAATAAATCACGAGTAAAAAGACTAGAAGTTACAAATTCGAGCCGGAAAAAATTTTGCCAGCAAGAATTTGCAATTAGAAAAAACCTATGATTGTGGCACATGGTTGGATTTTTTGTCGATGATAATTTGAATAAACCAGTTCGTTAAATTTAAAATTTTACAAACTGGAGCGATTTTTAAATGAAAAATGTAAGTTAATACTTGTTTACTTAATTAATTTAGTTAATTCCAATGATTTGAAAGGTACTCGGCAAAAAAAAACTATCTATTACTATTACTATCTGATATTTTGAGTGATAATTGTCTTCCCTACAAGGCCTTTTCAGACTGACCGATTCTCAATACAATCAGATAGAAACCAATACACATAAAAAACGCTGTAATAATTTCCCTTCAATTTTAAGACAGTAAAACAACAACCGAGGCCATATGTTGACAAGGGATGCAAAATCACAGTTACGCAAAAGAGCTGGTCAGATTTTTCAGAAATCCCTTCAATTCTGATGTAAAATATGATGCCTAAAGACTGCAGATCTCCCATTTAGATGACCGGCAGATGTCTCGTAGGATTCCCAGAGAGTTTTGCTTTACATAGAAGTTTGTGCTCTTTTATTTTAATTTTGACTCACTTCAGTGTTTTGCTTTACATAGAAGTTTGTGCTCTTTTATTTTCATTTTGACTCACTTCAGTGTTGGTTCCTTTAATTCAAGTTGGCATTCGGTTTTTGGAATTTAAATAAGTTCTCAGCAAAAAGGTTGTTTAAAAAAATACATATGGGTACATAGTGCTTGAAAATATTAATTTTTCCCTTACACTTACATTTCACAAACGAATCTTAATGGTGCATTTACATGGTATGAATCTGTTCATAAGCCGTATGA